>NW_026974452.1:0-21291 GCF_037042905.1 Lytechinus pictus | reverse complement strand
CTTTCGGGGCACCGTAGACCCCGTCCCCCTTTTCTGTGCACCAATGTTCACCCCTAGATCGATGGAATGATTAATGAAGATCAATTTGCTTCATTTTCAAGACATAAAAAGGTGATTTCGATTAGCGGCGAATTTATTACCAAACCAAAGTGGAATTGTTGGAATACACGTATATAATACATAGCATTTTCGTCCATGCACCCCCTACCTTTCGGGGCATCGTAGACCCCGTCCCCCTTTTCTGTGCACCAATGTTCACCCCTAAATCGATGGAATGACTAATAAAGATCAATTTCGCTGATTTTCAAGACATAAAAAGGTGATTTCGATTAGCGGCGAATTTATTACCAGCCCCCGGCCACCAAAGTGGAATAGTTGGAATACACGTACATAATATATAGCACGCCATAACAGCTCGCGCGATATTTTCGGCAATGCACCCCGACCTTTCGGGGCACCGTAGACCCCGTCCCCCTTTTCTGTGCACCAATGTTCACCCCTAAATCGATGGAATGACTAATAAAGATCAATTTCGCTGATTTTCAAGACATAAAAAGGTGATTTCGATTAGCGGCGAATTTATTACCAGCCCCCGGCCACCAAAGTGGAATAGTTGGAATACACGTACATAATATATAGCACGCCATAACAGCTCGCGCGATATTTTCGGCAATGCACCCCGACCTTTCGGGGCACCGTAGACCCCGTCCCCCTTTTCTGTGCACCAATGTTCACCCCTAGATCGATGGAATGATTAATGAAGATCAATTTGCTTCATTTTCAAGACATAAAAAGGTGATTTCGATTAGCGGCGAATTTATTACCAAACCAAAGTGGAATTGTTGGAATACACGTATATAATACATAGCATTTTCGTCCATGCACCCCATATGGAAAACTAGCGGACAGAAGGTCCTCGCTGCACGCGCGCACCCTTATAACACGCAGAATACCCTTGCATCATACCCTTTTTTCACAAACAAATGTGTATCAAGGACAAGTGTTGATTCATATAGAATTTCCGCCCCCCTGAAATGAATGTTAACAACTTCTTCTATCAGATGACCATAATTTTTTTTAAATTCAATTGGTGGGAAATGTGGCACTTTATTCCATTAAAATCACTCAAAACCATCCATAGTCAGGAATATGTATTGGGATAATGGGTTTGGGGGACATTTTTATAGTACCCGGGTGGATTATATCCGTCGTCACATCGGTGGGTGATGGTATCAATAATTTCCGCCCAGATGATAATAAAGGGCACATTGTAAGGCAAATACTCATTAAAGAACCACGGAGATTGGTTAATAAAGAAATAGTGCACTTTTATCATCAAATCAGAGGAGATTTTCTTTGTGATAGTGATGTCCGAAGAGCAATCCTACACTCGACGTGCATTCAACATATAGGGCTGGACAGAGTTTTTGTGTACGTCGGTGTGTTGTTCGAGTCACAGCGGTTTTCTAGCTCTTTCCATTGCAGTGCTGAACATTTTATTAGGTATGTATAAATATATATACATTGTCAGTCCGAACTATAGATATAAATATATCAGATACCGTTATTTTTGCCAACAAAAATCAATTTTATTCTCTGAAAGTTGGATATGTCTCTGAAAACTGTGACGGGTCAATTATGTATACGAGGGGTGCATCCTAGCTTACCACTGCATAGGTAAGTCTGAAAATTAAGTTTTGCTTATTCCTTTCACTTTATAATTATGTTTTAAATGTTCAAACAACAATAATTTATGAAATCGACACAAAATATTGTGAATCAACGCTGAAACATTATTTGTGTATACATTTTATCCCTCTGTAATGCTATCTCCCCCATAAAGCCACAATGGAACATTCTGCACCGCTAGTCATACGATGATCGCGAGGTCTGCAAACGTCGTCTGCTATGTTTTTACATGTCCGCTACACTGTATGCAAGTTTTCGATATGCCTACCTTTCGGGGCATCGTAGACCCCGTCCCCCTTTTCTGTGCACCAATGTTCACCCCTAAATCGATGGAATGACTAATAAAGATCAATTTCGCTGATTTTCAAGACATAAAAAGGTGATTTCGATTAGCGGCGAATTTATTACCAGCCCCCGGCCACCAAAGTGGAATAGTTGGAATACACGTACATAATATATAGCACGCCATAACAGCTCGCGCGATATTTTCGGCAATGCACCCCGACCTTTCGGGGCACCGTAGACCCCGTCCCCCTTTTCTGTGCACCAATGTTCACCCCTAAATCGATGGAATGACTAATAAAGATCAATTTCGCTGATTTTCAAGACATAAAAAGGTGATTTCGATTAGCGGCGAATTTATTACCAGCCCCCGGCCACCAAAGTGGAATAGTTGGAATACACGTACATAATATATAGCACGCCATAACAGCTCGCGCGATATTTTCGGCAATGCACCCCGACCTTTCGGGGCACCGTAGACCCCGTCCCCCTTTTCTGTGCACCAATGTTCACCCCTAGATCGATGGAATGATTAATGAAGATCAATTTGCTTCATTTTCAAGACATAAAAAGGTGATTTCGATTAGCGGCGAATTTATTACCAAACCAAAGTGGAATTGTTGGAATACACGTATATAATACATAGCATTTTCGTCCATGCACCCCCTACCTTTCGGGGCATCGTAGACCCCGTCCCCCTTTTCTGTGCACCAATGTTCACCCCTAAATCGATGGAATGACTAATAAAGATCAATTTCGCTGATTTTCAAGACATAAAAAGGTGATTTCGATTAGCGGCGAATTTATTACCAAACCAAAGTGGAATTGTTGGAATACAAATATCAAATTCATCATCTGAAACAGTAAAATAGCCCTAATTCTTCCGCCACGTTAAAACATAGTTTTAAAGTCATTGATGTATCTTCCAATTAGGGCAAAGGAAGTTCAGTAGTTACCATTTCTAGAATCAGTGTTAGATTTGTAACCATATTCATACACTTTTGTCAATCAGGAATATCAAATTATAGAAAATCGAATGGGTTGGGTCGAACGAATATCTTTTGCACCCTGCTGTAATTAGTCTCATGACATCCGTATGAAGCGCTATATAAAGCGGATTATTGAATTTTAATTATTGTTACTGTTATTATTATTCTTATAGATTTCCCTCCAATTTCGTTAATATATCAACCGATTTAATGATGTAATAATGCACATCAACTAATTTGAATGACCTATGAGATCATCATTTCAATAGCCAAATTCAATTCAATTTTCTTGGCATTCGATTTTATGGGTATCTCGTTTAAACATGTATAAAGAATTAACGATCAAATTAAAATAGCTGAAGAAATGTTTTCAAATTTGCATCTGTACCCTCCTTGCGATCGTCTATGAATTAAAAAATAACTTAAAGTAAATTGATCATCATTAATCTCTTTATCGATCTAGGGGTGAACATTGGTGCACAGAAAAAGGGGACAGGGTCTAAGATGCCCCCAAACGTATGGAATGCATATCACGTGCTATGTATATTTCAGTGCCGCACCGTGGGTCACGGCACTAGGAGGGGACCCGCAAAAAAATTCGAGGCACATAGTGAGCGCGCGAAGCGCGCTCAGTTGCCAGATATACTGACCTAATAGAGGTATTTTAAGGACAGTGCCTCTAAAGGGATATATATATTTCAGTGATCAAATAATCCAAGCGTGAAGCGCGAGCTGAAATTTTTTTATATTCAGACCAAAAATGAGACATAATAAGCCAATTTTTGTAGTCATGATACGTACCTGTCTCGCTAAACAAATCAATGCGAGCGTAAAGCACGACCTGTAATTTTTGTATATAATCATTAACCCCAAACAGGGATATTTTAAAAACTACATTTTAGTAATCCATTAAGGGTATACATGTCTGACCATAGTCATCTAATGCGATTGCCAAGTGCTTGCTGATTTTGTTAAAATTACATCCAAGCACAGAAGCACTTGTAGTCATTGTAATCATGACAAACGCATCTCACTAATCAAATATTGCGAGCGCGAAGCGCGAGCTGAAATTTTAGGAAATTCAGACCTGCAGTGGGGAATTTAAGGCTTGTTTGTAGGAGTTCACGAAGACCATATGTATTTCACTAACCACAGAATGCGTGCACGAAGCGCAAGCTAAAAATGTTTGATATTCAGATCAGAAAGCATTTTAAGGACTGATTCGCGGATTTCATGAAGAGCAGACATATCTCACTAATCCACTTATGTGAACGTAAGCACGAACAGGAAATATTATGTATGAAGAACTTATAATGAGACAATCACTTTAAGAAGTCATCGAAATCACTATTTTATGTCTTGAAAATCCACCAAATTAATCTTTATAAATCAATTTTATCGATCTAGGCGAACATTGGTGAACAGAAAAGGGGGACGGGGTCTAAGATGGCCCGAAACGTAGGGGGTGCATCTACGAAAATATAGTTATTATGTTACGTGTATTCCAACAATTCCACTTTGGTTTGGTAATAAATTTGCCGCTAATCGAAATCACCATTTTATGTCTTGAAAATCAACCAAATTGATCTTTATAAATCACTCCATCGATCCACTAGCGTACCTACGGGAGGGGGGGGGGGGCAGGGGGCACTCTGCCGCCCCTGACGAGTCACAACCCATGCAAAGTACGTATCCCTGCCCCCTGACAAGCTTGAAAGACTTTTTTTGCCCCCCGGCCTGACGAACTTGAAGACCCTTTTTTTATTTGCTTGTAAAATTTTTGGGCGGACGGTTTTACCCCCCCCCTGTGGAAAATCCTAGGTACGCCACTACATCGATCTAGGGATGAACATGACGAGCCACAGCACATGCAAAGGACGTATCCCTACCCCCCCCCTGTATGTAATATACCATAATTATGACATAATATTACCTTATAATGAACAAGAGTTTCTTATTTCCAACTGCGTTCCTCTTCCTTCCCCCCCCCCCCCCGTAGTTACGGCACTGATTCCAACTATTTTACTTTGGTTGGGGCTCGTAATAAATTCGCCGCTAGTCAAAATCAACTTTTCATGTCTTGAAAATCAACCAAATTGATCTTCATCAATCTCTTCATCGATCTAGGGGTGGACATAATTCTACCTTATTTTTTTCTCATCAGAATCCACAAACTTTAGTTGATGATATTAATTCTGAACTTATTAATGTTACTGAATGGATAAGAGCCAATCGATTATTTTTTAACCTTAACAAAACAAAATACATGTTATTTAGTAATTCCATAGACAAGTTACCGATGAACATTATGTTTGATAATACCCCATTGGAAATGGTACCTTACACCAAATTTCTTGGAATAACAGTTGACAGTAAACTTTCTTTGAAAAATCATATTGAAAATATATCCAAACTAATTTAACGAAATATTGGTATTATTAATAGGCTAAAATTTTGCATTCCCTCCACATCATTAATCATGCTCTACTGATCCTTAATCTTGCCTTATTTAAACTATGGGATTCTTATTTGGGGTGATACCTATCAATATTTATTAGATAAATTGTTGCTTTTGCAAAAGAAAGCACTTCGTATTATTTATAGTACATGTTTCCGTTCTCATACGGACCAGTGGCGTAGCTAGGATGTTTTTCCTGGGGGGGGGGGGCACCGGGGGGTGGTCCTTGCTTTTTCAGGGGGGCACCGGCCATTTTTTCCGGTGTGTGTGTCACAAGGGCGGATCCAACTTTCGCCAATAGGGGACGGGGCCCGAAATTATCTTTACCTATATTTTCCCCCGATTAGTCACTTCTTAGTTTTATTCTTATAAAACAACATAAACATGAAATAATCTCATACGCCTTATAAAAAGTGCGAGCGCGAAGCGCGAGGCGATTTTTTTTTTGCTTTCATGTATTTTGTCCTGAAAATTTAATATTCTGGGCAATGTTATGTGTGATCCTGAACAAGATTCGTATGTAACTAGATGGTTACTGCGAACGCCAAGTACGAGCAGAAATTTGTATTAACTGTTCTAGCATTATCGAAAAGGGACCTGTTAAGGACTGCTTACAGTTACCCACGAAGACGGTATATATTTTTTTGACATTTCGACCTAAAAAATTGTCATTCTAAGCACTTTTTGTATTAATAAGTGGGATAGGTATGTAACTAAACAATTGATGCGAGCGCGGAGCGCGAGAGGAAAAAAATGAGATTTTATAGACCTAAAAGCAGGACACTCTATTCATATTTTCTAATCATAAATAGGATATAGTTAATTGGGTATCATTAATAATGCGATCGTGAAGCGTGAGCAAACAATTATTGTTATTCTGATGTGAAACTGGATAATTTAAGTACTGACATTTTAAATAAAGAACATGCATGCTATCGCGCATGTTTTAGATTTAGACCTAGAATCTGGGCATTCTGAACACATTTGTTTAATGGAACATAATGGAATACACGTAGACAATATGAACTTGGCAAATCAAACAATGTGACCACGCAGCGTGAGCTTAAAAATTATGTAGACCATAAAACGGACATTTTACAGAGCACTTAAATTTGTAAATGAAGAAAATAATGAAAGCTCGGTGTCCGAGCTAAAATTTGATTTGTATATTGACTTCAAAACTAGCTCCATATCAGCCTATTTAGCAAGATATGAATCTCATCGAACAGGCAATTCTGGCGCGAAGCGCTAGCAAAATAAATATTTAGTAACATGAAAGATTTTTTTTTGCAAGTCTTCCCCTCACATTATTTCATTCACTCGTCTTCCTCCTCTTATTTTCCTCTTCTTCTTTTTTCTTCAGTCTTTCTTCTTCTTTTCCTTTTTCTTTTCTTCTTTCTCCTTTTTTTTTTTGCTCTGCCAATTTTTTTTTCTGGGGGGAACACCAAATCTCAGGGGGGGGGCACGTGCCCCCAGGCCCCCCCCCCCCCGTAGCTACGCCACTGATACGGACCCACTTTTTCTAGAAAGTAAACTGTTGAAAGTCAAAGACCTGTATTTACTACAGTTAGGGCACTTCATGTATAGTTATAATAATAATGCACTTCCCCATATGTTTGATGCCATGTTCCCTTAATATCAATTTTATCATAACTACCCCACGAGACACTCTGACGAACTTCACATTCCACTTTACATAACTTTACTGGCCAAAAATACATTCCTATTCAACTGTCCTAAATTCTGGAACTCACTCGCTAATAATGTGAAAGACAGTGTCTCCTTAAATTCATTCAAACGCAAACTCAAACTTATTCTGCTTAATTCCCTATAATTCTTCGCAACGGAACTAACACTTCATTATCTTGATTATAATCCTTACATTTTTCACTTTTATTGTTTTATCTTTTTTCATCTGATATTGTCCAGTTATATCATCTTTTGTTATTTCACCAGATCAAGCTGGTTCATGGTCAGCCCTTTCCCATTCTTAGTTTTACTACTTTTTAAAAAATAGTTGTTTTGTACTGTCCTGTCTCTTGCTTTGTCTTGTCATCCCCTCTCTCTGTTTTTTTTTCTTCTGTCTTGCGCAACATATCCTTTACAACGAAGACCTCTTTGTGTGAAAAGCTTTGCATTTGTTCAGTAATTATGTTTCCATCAATATGATTTCTTTTTTCTCTTGAAAATCCACCAAATTGATCTTTATAAATTACTTCATCGATCTAGGGGTGAACATTGGTGCTCAGAAAAGGGGGACGGGGTCTACGATGGCCCGAAACGTAGGGGGTGCATCGACGAAAATATAGCTATTATGTTACGTGAATTCCAACTATTTTACTTCGGTGGCGGCTTGTAATAAATTCGCTGCTAATCGAAATCAGCATTTTATGTCTTGAAAATCAACCAAATTGATCTTTATTAATCACTCCATCGATCTAGGGGTGAACATTGGTGCACAGAAAAGGGGGACGGGGCCTCCGATGCCCCGAGAGGTGGATGGGGGGGGGGGTGCGTCGACCAAACACCTAGCGCGTGCTATGTGTATTCCAACAATTCCACTTTGGTTTGGAAATAAATTCGCCGCTAATCGAAATCACCATTTTATGTCTTGAAAATCAACCAAATTGATATTTATTAATCACTTCATCGATCTAGGGGTGAACATTGGTGCACAGAAAAGGGGGATGGGGTCTCCGATGCCCCGAGAGGTGGGGGGTGCGTCGACCAAAAACCTAGCGCGTGCTATGTGTATTCCAACGATTCCACTTTGGTTTGGTAATAAATTCGCCGCTAATCGAAATCACCTTTTTATGTCTTGAAAATCAGCGAAATTGATCTTTATTAGTCATTCCATCGATTTAGGGGTGAACATTGGTGCAGAAAAAAGGGGGACGGGGTCTACGATGCCCCGAAAGGTAGGGGGTGCATGGAAGAAAATGCTATGTATTATATACGTGTATTCCAACAATTCCACTTTGGTTTGGTAATAAATTCGCCGCTAATCGAAATCACCTTTTTATGTCTTGAAAATGAAGCAAATTGATCTTCATTAATCATTTCATCGATCTAGGGGTGAACATTGGTGCACAGAAAAGGGGGACGGGGTCTACGATGCCCCGAAAGGTGGGGGTGCATTGACGAAAATACGGCACTTGCTATTATGGCGTGCTATATTATGTACGTGTATTCCAACAATTCCGCTTTGGTCTGGTAATAAATTCGCCGCTAATCGAAATCAGGATTTTATTTCTTGAAAATCAACCAAATTGATCTTTATTAATCACTTCATCGATCTAGGGGTGAACATTGGTGCACAGAAAAGGGGGACGGGGTCTACGATGCCCCGAAAGGTGGGGGTGCATTGACGAAAATACGGCACTTGCTATTATGGCGTGCTATATTATGTACGTGTATTCCAACAATTCCGCTTTGGTCTGGTAATAAATTCGCCGCTAATCGAAATCAGGATTTTATTTCTTGAAAATCAACCAAATTGATCTTTATTAATCACTTCATCGATCTAGGGGTGAACATTGGTGCACAGAAAAGGGGGACGGGGTCTACGATGCCCCGAAAGGTGGGGGTGCATTGACGAAAATACGGCACTTGCTATTATGGCGTGCTATATTATGTACGTGTATTCCAACAATTCCGCTTTGGTCTGGTAATAAATTCGCCGCTAATCGAAATCAGGATTTTATTTCTTGAAAATCAACCAAATTGATCTTTATTAATCACTTCATCGATCTAGGGGTGAACATTGGTGCACAGAAAAGGGAGACGGGGTCTACGATGCCCCGAAAGGTGGGGGTGCATTGACGAAAATACGGCACTTGCTATTATGGCGTGCTATATTATATACGTGTATTCCAACAATTCCACTTTGGTTTGGTAATAAATTCGCCGCTAATCGAAATCACCTTTTTATGTCTTGAAAATGAAGCAAATTGATCTTCATTAATCATTTCATCGATCTAGGGGTGAACATTGGTGCACAGAAAAGGGGGACGGGGTCTACGATGCCCCGAAAGGTGGGGGTGCATTGACGAAAATACGGCACTTGCTATTATGGCGTGCTATATTATGTACGTGTATTCCAACAATTCCGCTTTGGTCTGGTAATAAATTCGCCGCTAATCGAAATCAGGATTTTATTTCTTGAAAATCAACCAAATTGATCTTTATTAATCACTTCATCGATCTAGGGGTGAACATTGGTGCACAGAAAAGGGGGACGGGGTCTACGATGCCCCGAAAGGTGGGGGTGCATTGACGAAAATACGGCACTTGCTATTATGGCGTGCTATATTATGTACGTGTATTCCAACAATTCCGCTTTGGTCTGGTAATAAATTCGCCGCTAATCGAAATCAGGATTTTATTTCTTGAAAATCAACCAAATTGATCTTTATTAATCACTTCATCGATCTAGGGGTGAACATTGGTGCACAGAAAAGGGGGACGGGGTCTACGATGCCCCGAAAGGTGGGGGTGCATTGACGAAAATACGGCACTTGCTATTATGGCGTGCTATATTATGTACGTGTATTCCAACAATTCCGCTTTGGTCTGGTAATAAATTCGCCGCTAATCGAAATCAGGATTTTATTTCTTGAAAATCAACCAAATTGATCTTTATTAATCACTTCATCGATCTAGGGGTGAACATTGGTGCACAGAAAAGGGAGACGGGGTCTACGATGCCCCGAAAGGTGGGGGTGCATTGACGAAAATACGGCACTTGCTATTATGGCGTGCTATATTATGTACGTGTATTCCAACAATTCCGCTTTGGTCTGGTAATAAATTCGCCGCTAATCGAAATCAGGATTTTATTTCTTGAAAATCAACCAAATTGATCTTTATTAATCACTTCATCGATCTAGGGGTGAACATTGGTGCACAGAAAAGGGGGACGGGGTCTACGATGCCCCGAAAGGTGGGGGTGCATTGACGAAAATACGGCACTTGCTATTATGGCGTGCTATATTATGTACGTGTATTCCAACAATTCCGCTTTGGTCTGGTAATAAATTCGCCGCTAATCGAAATCAGGATTTTATTTCTTGAAAATCAACCAAATTGATCTTTATTAATCACTTCATCGATCTAGGGGTGAACATTGGTGCACAGAAAAGGGGGACGGGGTCTACGATGCCCCGAAAGGTGGGGGTGCATTGACGAAAATACGGCACTTGCTATTATGGCGTGCTATATTATGTACGTGTATTCCAACAATTCCGCTTTGGTCTGGTAATAAATTCGCCGCTAATCGAAATCAGGATTTTATTTCTTGAAAATCAACCAAATTGATCTTTATTAATCACTTCATCGATCTAGGGGTGAACATTGGTGCACAGAAAAGGGGGACGGGGTCTACGATGCCCCGAAAGGTGGGGGTGCATTGACGAAAATACGGCACTTGCTATTATGGCGTGCTATATTATGTACGTGTATTCCAACAATTCCGCTTTGGTCTGGTAATAAATTCGCCGCTAATCGAAATCAGGATTTTATTTCTTGAAAATCAACCAAATTGATCTTTATTAATCACTTCATCGATCTAGGGGTGAACATTGGTGCACAGAAAAGGGGGACGGGGTCTACGATGCCCCGAAAGGTGGGGGTGCATTGACGAAAATACGGCACTTGCTATTATGGCGTGCTATATTATGTACGTGTATTCCAACAATTCCGCTTTGGTCTGGTAATAAATTCGCCGCTAATCGAAATCAGGATTTTATTTCTTGAAAATCAACCAAATTGATCTTTATTAATCACTTCATCGATCTAGGGGTGAACATTGGTGCACAGAAAAGGGGGACGGGGTCTACGATGCCCCGAAAGGTGGGGGTGCATTGACGAAAATACGGCACTTGCTATTATGGCGTGCTATATTATGTACGTGTATTCCAACAATTCCGCTTTGGTCTGGTAATAAATTCGCCGCTAATCGAAATCAGGATTTTATTTCTTGAAAATCAACCAAATTGATCTTTATTAATCACTTCATCGATCTAGGGGTGAACATTGGTGCACAGAAAAGGGGGACGGGGTCTACGATGCCCCGAAAGGTGGGGGTGCATTGACGAAAATACGGCACTTGCTATTATGGCGTGCTATATTATGTACGTGTATTCCAACAATTCCGCTTTGGTCTGGTAATAAATTCGCCGCTAATCGAAATCAGGATTTTATTTCTTGAAAATCAACCAAATTGATCTTTATTAATCACTTCATCGATCTAGGGGTGAACATTGGTGCACAGAAAAGGGGGACGGGGTCTACGATGCCCCGAAAGGTGGGGGTGCATTGACGAAAATACGGCACTTGCTATTATGGCGTGCTATATTATGTACGTGTATTCCAACAATTCCGCTTTGGTCTGGTAATAAATTCGCCGCTAATCGAAATCAGGATTTTATTTCTTGAAAATCAACCAAATTGATCTTTATTAATCACTTCATCGATCTAGGGGTAAACATTGGTGCACAGAAAAGGGGGACGGGGTCTACGATGCCCCGAAAGGTGGGGGTGCATTGACGAAAATACGGCACTTGCTATTATGGCGTGCTATATTATGTACGTGTATTCCAACAATTCCGCTTTGGTCTGGTAATAAATTCGCCGCTAATCGAAATCAGGATTTTATTTCTTGAAAATCAACCAAATTGATCTTTATTAATCACTTCATCGATCTAGGGGTGAACATTGGTGCACAGAAAAGGGGGACGGGGTCTACGATGCCCCGAAAGGTGGGGGTGCATTGACGAAAATACGGCACTTGCTATTATGGCGTGCTATATTATGTACGTGTATTCCAACAATTCCGCTTTGGTCTGGTAATAAATTCGCCGCTAATCGAAATCAGGATTTTATTTTTTGAAAATCAACCAAATTGATCTTTATTAATCACTTCATCGATCTAGGGGTGAACATTGGTGCACAGAAAAGGGGGACGGGGTCTACGATGCCCCGAAAGGTGGGGGTGCATTGACGAAAATACGGCACTTGCTATTATGGCGTGCTATATTATGTACGTGTATTCCAACAATTCCGCTTTGGTCTGGTAATAAATTCGCCGCTAATCGAAATCAGGATTTTATTTCTTAAAAATCAACCAAATTGATCTTTATTAATCACTTCATCGATCTAGGGGTGAACATTGGTGCACAGAAAAGGGGGACGGGGTCTACGATGCCCCGAAAGGTGGGGGTGCATTGACGAAAATACGGCACTTGCTATTATGGCGTGCTATATTATGTACGTGTATTCCAACAATTCCGCTTTGGTCTGGTAATAAATTCGCCGCTAATCGAAATCAGGATTTTATTTCTTGAAAATCAACCAAATTGATCTTTATTAATCACTTCATCGATCTAGGGGTGAACATTGGTGCACAGAAAAGGGGGACGGGGTCTACGATGCCCCGAAAGGTGGGGGTGCATTGACGAAAATACGGCACTTGCTATTATGGCGTGCTATATTATGTACGTGTATTCCAACAATTCCGCTTTGGTCTGGTAATAAATTCGCCGCTAATCGAAATCAGGATTTTATTTCTTGAAAATCAACCAAATTGATCTTTATTAATCACTTCATCGATCTAGGGGTGAACATTGGTGCACAGAAAAGGGGGACGGGGTCTACGATGCCCCGAAAGGTGGGGGTGCATTGACGAAAATACGGCACTTGCTATTATGGCGTGCTATATTATGTACGTGTATTCCAACAATTCCGCTTTGGTCTGGTAATAAATTCGCCGCTAATCGAAATCAGGATTTTATTTTTTGAAAATCAACCAAATTGATCTTTATTAATCACTTCATCGATCTAGGGGTGAACATTGGTGCACAGAAAAGGGGGACGGGGTCTACGATGCCCCGAAAGGTGGGGGTGCATTGACGAAAATACGGCACTTGCTATTATGGCGTGCTATATTATGTACGTGTATTCCAACAATTCCGCTTTGGTCTGGTAATAAATTCGCCGCTAATCGAAATCAGGATTTTATTTCTTAAAAATCAACCAAATTGATCTTTATTAATCACTTCATCGATCTAGGGGTGAACATTGGTGCACAGAAAAGGGGGACGGGGTCTACGATGCCCCGAAAGGTGGGGGTGCATTGACGAAAATACGGCACTTGCTATTATGGCGTGCTATATTATGTACGTGTATTCCAACAATTCCGCTTTGGTCTGGTAATAAATTCGCCGCTAATCGAAATCAGGATTTTATTTCTTGAAAATCAACCAAATTGATCTTTATTAATCACTTCATCGATCTAGGGGTGAACATTGGTGCACAGAAAAGGGGGACGGGGTCTACGATGCCCCGAAAGGTGGGGGTGCATTGACGAAAATACGGCACTTGCTATTATGGCGTGCTATATTATGTACGTGTATTCCAACAATTCCGCTTTGGTCTGGTAATAAATTCGCCGCTAATCGAAATCAGGATTTTATTTCTTGAAAATCAACCAAATTGATCTTTATTAATCACTTCATCGATCTAGGGGTGAACATTGGTGCACAGAAAAGGGGGACGGGGTCTACGATGCCCCGAAAGGTGGGGGTGCATTGACGAAAATACGGCACTTGCTATTATGGCGTGCTATATTATGTACGTGTATTCCAACAATTCCGCTTTGGTCTGGTAATAAATTCGCCGCTAATCGAAATCAGGATTTTATTTCTTGAAAATCAACCAAATTGATCTTTATTAATCACTTCATCGATCTAGGGGTGAACATTGGTGCACAGAAAAGGGGGACGGGGTCTACGATGCCCCGAAAGGTGGGGGTGCATTGACGAAAATACGGCACTTGCTATTATGGCGTGCTATATTATGTACGTGTATTCCAACAATTCCGCTTTGGTCTGGTAATAAATTCGCCGCTAATCGAAATCAGGATTTTATTTCTTGAAAATCAACCAAATTGATCTTTATTAATCACTTCATCGATCTAGGGGTGAACATTGGTGCACAGAAAAGGGGGACGGGGTCTACGATGCCCCGAAAGGTGGGGGTGCATTGACGAAAATACGGCACTTGCTATTATGGCGTGCTATATTATGTACGTGTATTCCAACAATTCCGCTTTGGTCTGGTAATAAATTCGCCGCTAATCGAAATCAGGATTTTATTTCTTGAAAATCAACCAAATTGATCTTTATTAATCACTTCATCGATCTAGGGGTGAACATTGGTGCACAGAAAAGGAAGACGGGGTCTACGATGCCCCGAAAGGTGGGGGTGCATTGACGAAAATACGGCACTTGCTATTATGGCGTGCTATATTATGTACGTGTATTCCAACAATTCCGCTTTGGTCTGGTAAGAAATTCGCCGCTAATCGAAATCAGGATTTTATTTCTTGAAAATCAACCAAATTGATCTTTATTAATTCACTTCATCGATCTAGGGGTGAACATTGGTGCACAGAAAAAGGGGACGGGGTCTACGATGCCCCGAAATGTGAGGGGTGCATTGACGAAAATACGGCACTAGCTATTATGGCGTGCTATATTATGTACGTGTATTCCACAATTCCGCTTTGGTCTGGTAAGAAATTCGCCGCTAATCGAAATCAGGATTTTATTTCTTGAAAATCAACCAAATTGATCTTTATTAATCACTTCATCGATCTAGGGGTGAACATTGGTGCACAGAAAAGGGGGACGGGGTCTACGATGCCCCGAAATGTGAGGGTGCATTGACGAAATACGGCACTTGCTATTATGGCGTGCTATATTATGTACGTGTATTCCAACAATTCCGCTTTGGTCTGGTAAGAAATTCGCCGCTAATCGAAATCAGGATTTTATTTCTTGAAAATCAACCAAATTGATCTTTATTAATCACTTCATCGATCTAGGGGTGAACATTGGTGCACAGAAAAGGGGGACGGGGTCTACGATGCCCCGAAAGGTGGGGGTGCATTGACGAAAATACGGCACTTGCTATATGGCGTGCTATATTGGGCGCTATATTATGTACGTGTATTTCCAACAATTCCGCTTTGGTCTGGTAATAAATTCGCCGCTAATCGAAATCAGGATTTTATTTCTTGAAAATCAACCAAATTGATCTTTATTAATCTCATGCACTGACCAAGGGTGAACATTGTGCACAGAAAAGGGGGACGGGGTCTACGATGCCCCGATAGGTGGGGGGGCATTCGGACGAAAAATACGGGCCACTTGCTATTATGGGCGTGCTATATTATGTACGTGTATTCCAACAATTAGCCTATGGTAATAAATTCGCCGCTAATCGAAATCAGGATTTTATTTCTTGAAAATCAACCAAATTGATCTTTATTAATCACTTCATCGACCTAGGGGTGAACATTGGTGCACAGAAAAGGGGGACGGGGTCTACGATGCCCCGAAAGGTGGGGGTGCATTGACGAAAATACGGCACTTGCTATTATGGCGTGCTATATTATGTACGTGTATTCCAACAATTCCGCTTTGGTCTGGTAATAAATTCACCGCTAATCGAAATCAGGATTTTATTTCTTGAAAATCAACCAAATTGATCTTTATTAATCACTTCATCGATCTAGGGGTGAACATTGGTGCACAGAAAAGGGGGACGGGGTCTACGATGCCCCGAAACGTGGGGGTGCATTGACGAAAATACGGCACTTGCTATTATGGCGTGCTATATTGGGCGCTATATTATGTACGTGTATTCCAACAATTCCGCTTTGGTCTGGTAATAAATTCGCCGCTAATCGAAATCACGATTTTATTTCTTGAAAATCAACCAAATTGATCTTTATTAATCACTTCATCGATCTAGGGGTGAACATTGGTGCACAGAAAAAGGGGACGGGGTCTACGATGCCCCGAAAGGTGGGGGTGCATTGACGAAAATACGGCACTTGCTATTATGGCGTGCTATATTATGTACGTGTATTCCAACAATTCCGCTTTGGTCTGGTAATAAATTCGCCGCTAATCGAAATCAGGATTTTATTTCTTGAAAATCAACCAAATTGATCTTTATTAATCACTTCATCGATCTAGGGGTGAACATTGGTGCACAGAAAAGGGGGACGGGGTCTACGATGCCCCGAAAGGTGGGGGTGCATTGACGAAAATACGGCACTTGCTATTATGGCGTGCTATATTATGTACGTGTATTCCAACAATTCCGCTTTGGTCTGGTAATAAATTCGCCGCTAATCGAAATCAGGATTTTATTTTTTGAAAATCAACCAAATTGATCTTTATTAATTACTTCATCGATCTAGGGGTGAACATTGGTGCACAGAAAAGGGGGACGGGGTCTACAATGCCCCGAAATGTGAGGGTGCATTGACGAAAATACGGCACTTGCTATTATGGCGTGCTATATTATGTACGTGTATTCCAACAATTCCGCTTTGGTCTGGTAAGAAATTCGCCGCTAATCGAAATCAGGATTTTATTTCTTGAAAATCAACCAAATTGATCTTTATTAATCACTTCATCGATCTAGGGGTGAACATTGGTGCACAGAAAAGGGGGACGGGGTCTACGATGCCCCGAAAGGTGGGGGTGCATTGACGAAAATACGGCACTTGCTATTATGGCGTGCTATATTATGTACGTGTATTCCAACAATTCCGCTTTGGTCTGGTAATAAATTCGCCGCTAATCGAAATCAGGATTTTATTTCTTGAAAATCAACCAAATTGATCTTTATTAATCACTTCATCGATCTAGGGGTGAACATTGGTGCACAGAAAAGGGGGACGGGGTCTACGATGCCCCGAAAGGTGGGGGTGCATTGACGAAAATACGGCACTTGCTATTATGGCGTGCTATATTATGTACGTGTATTCCAACAATTCTGCTTTGGTCTGGTAATAAATTCGCCGCTAATCGAAATCAGGATTTTATTTCTTGAAAATCAATCAAATTGATCTTTATTAATCATTTCATCGATCTATGGGTGAACATTGGTGCACAGAAAAGGGGGACGGGGTCTACGATGCCCCGAAAGGTGGGGGTGCATTGACGAAAATACGGCACTTGCTATTATGGCGTGCTATATTATGTACGTGTATTCCAACAATTCCGCTTTGGTCTGGTAATAAATTCGCCGCTAATCGAAATCAGGATTTTATTTCTTGAAAATCAACCAAATTAATCTTTATTAATCACTTCATCGATCTAGGGGTGAACATTGGTGCACAGAAAAGGGGGACGGGGTCTACGATGCCCCGAAAGGTGGGGGTGCATTGACGAAAATACGGCACTTGCTATTATGGCGTGCTATATTATGTACGTGTATTCCAACAATTCCGCTTTGGTCTGGTAATAAATTCGCCGCTAATCGAAATCAGGATTTTATTTCTTGAAAATCAACCAAATTGATCTTTATTAATCACTTCATCGATCTAGGGGTGAACATTGGTGCACAGAAAAGGGGGACGGGGTCTACGATGCCCCGAAAGGTGGGGGTGCATTGACGAAAATACGGCACTTGCTATTATGGCGTGCTATATTATGTACGTGTATTCCAACAATTCCGCTTTGGTCTGGTAATAAATTCGCCGCTAATCGAAATCAGGATTTTATTTCTTGAAAATCAACCAAATTGATCTTTATTAATCACTTCATCGATCTAGGGGTGAACATTGGTGCACAGAAAAGGGGGACGGGGTCTACGATGCCCCGAAAGGTGGGGGTGCATTGACGAAAATACGGCACTTGCTATTATGGCGTGCTATATTATGTACGTGTATTCCAACAATTCCGCTTTGGTCTGGTAATAAATTCGCCGCTAATCGAAATCAGGATTTTATTTCTTGAAAATCAACCAAATTGATCTTTATTAATCACTTCATCGATCTAGGGGTGAACATTGGTGCACAGAAAAGGGGGACGGGGTCTACGATGCCCCGAAAGGTGGGGGTGCATTGACGAAAATACGGCACTTGCTATTATGGCGTGCTATATTATGTACGTGTATTCCAACAATTCCGCTTTGGTCTGGTAATAAATTCGCCGCTAATCGAAATCAGGATTTTATTTTTTGAAAATCAACCAAATTGATCTTTATTAATCACTTCATCGATCTAGGGGTGAACATTGGTGCACAGAAAAGGGGGACGGGGTCTACGATGCCCCGAAAGGTGGGGGTGCATTGACGAAAATACGGCACTTGCTATTATGGCGTGCTATATTATGTACGTGTATTCCAACAATTCCGCTTTGGTCTGGTAATAAATTCGCCGCTAATCGAAATCAGGATTTTATTTCTTAAAAATCAACCAAATTGATCTTTATTAATCACTTCATCGATCTAGGGGTGAACATTGGTGCACAGAAAAGGGGGACGGGGTCTACGATGCCCCGAAAGGTGGGGGTGCATTGACGAAAATACGGCACTTGCTATTATGGCGTGCTATATTATGTACGTGTATTCCAACAATTCCGCTTTGGTCTGGTAATAAATTCGCCGCTAATCGAAATCAGGATTTTATTTCTTGAAAATCAACCAAATTGATCTTTATTAATCACTTCATCGATCTAGGGGTGAACATTGGTGCACAGAAAAGGGGGACGGGGTCTACGATGCCCCGAAAGGTGGGGGTGCATTGACGAAAATACGGCACTTGCTATTATGGCGTGCTATATTATGTACGTGTATTCCAACAATTCCGCTTTGGTCTGGTAATAAATTCGCCGCTAATCGAAATCAGGATTTTATTTCTTGAAAATCAACCAAATTGATCTTTATTAATCACTTCATCGATCTAGGGGTGAACATTGGTGCACAGAAAAGGGGGACGGGGTCTACGATGCCCCGAAAGGTGGGGGTGCATTGACGAAAATACGGCACTTGCTATTATGGCGTGCTATATTATGTACGTGTATTCCAACAATTCCGCTTTGGTCTGGTAATAAATTCGCCGCTAATCGAAATCAGGATTTTATTTCTTGAAAATCAACCAAATTGATCTTTATTAATCACTTCATCGATCTAGGGGTGAACATTGGTGCACAGAAAAGGGGGACGGGGTCTACGATGCCCCGAAAGGTGGGGGTGCATTGACGAAAATACGGCACTTGCTATTATGGCGTGCTATATTAAGTACGTGTATTCCAACAATTCCGCTTTGGTCTGGTAATAAATTCGCCGCTAATCGAAATCAGGATTTTATTTCTTGAAAATCAACCAAATTGATCTTTATTAATCACTTCATCGATCTAGGGGTGAACATTGGTGCACAGAAAAGGGGGACGGGGTCTACGATGCCCCGAAAGGTGGGGGTGCATTGACGAAAATACGGCACTTGCTATTATGGCGTGCTATATTATGTACGTGTATTCCAACAATTCCGCTTTGGTCTGGTAATAAATTCGCCGCTAATCGAAATCAGGATTTTATTTCTTGAAAATCAACCAAATTGATCTTTATTAATCACTTCATCGATCTAGGGGTGAACATTGGTGCACAGAAAAGGAAGACGGGGTCTACGATGCCCCGAAAGGTGGGGGTGCATTGACGAAAATACGGCACTTGCTATTATGGCGTGCTATATTATGTACGTGTATTCCAACAATTCCGCTTTGGTCTGGTAATAAATTCGCCGCTAATCGAAATCAGGATTTTATTTTTTGAAAATCAACCAAATTGATCTTTATTAATCACTTCATCGATCTAGGGGTGAACATTGGTGCACAGAAAAGGGGGACGGGGTCTACGATGCCCCGAAATGTGAGGGTGCATTGACGAAAATACGGCACTTGCTATTATGGCGTGCTATATTATGTACGTGTATTCCAACAATTCCGCTTTGGTCTGGTAAGAAATTCGCCGCTAATCGAAATCAGGATTTTATTTCTTGAAAATCAACCAAATTGATCTTTATTAATCACTTCATCGATCTAGGGGTGAACATTGGTGCACAGAAAAGGGGGACGGGGTCTACGATGCCCCGAAATGTGAGGGTGCATTGACGAAAATACGGCACTTGCTATTATGGCGTGCTATATTATGTACGTGTATTCCAACAATTCCGCTTTGGTCTGGTAAGAAATTCGCCGCTAATCGAAATCAGGATTTTATTTCTTGAAAATCAACCAAATTGATCTTTATTAATCACTTCATCGATCTAGGGGTGAACATTGGTGCACAGAAAAGGGGGACGGGGTCTACGATGCCCCGAAAGGTGGGGGTGCATTGACGAAAATACGGCACTTGCTATTATGGCGTGCTATATTGGGCGCTATATTATGTACGTGTATTCCAACAATTCCGCTTTGGTCTGGTAATAAATTCGCCGCTAATCGAAATCAGGATTTTATTTCTTGAAAATCAACCAAATTGATCTTTATTAATCACTTCATCGACCTAGGGGTGAACATTGGTGCACAGAAAAGGGGGACGGGGTCTACGATGCCCCGAAAGGTGGGGGTGCATTGACGAAAATACGGCACTTGCTATTATGGCGTGCTATATTATGTACGTGTATTCCAACAATTCCGCTTTGGTCTGGTAATAAATTCGCCGCTAATCGAAATCAGGATTTTATTTCTTGAAAATCAACCAAATTGATCTTTATTAATCACTTCATCGACCTAGGGGTGAACATTGGTGCACAGAAAAGGGGGACGGGGTCTACGATGCCCCGAAAGGTGGGGGTGCATTGACGAAAATACGGCACTTGCTATTATGGCGTGCTATATTATGTACGTGTATTCCAACAATTCCGCTTTGGTCTGGTAATAAATTCACCGCTAATCGAAATCAGGATTTTATTTCTTGAAAATCAACCAAATTGATCTTTATTAATCACTTCATCGATCTAGGGGTGAACATTGGTGCACAGAAAAGGGGGACGGGGTCTACGATGCCCCGAAA
>NW_026974451.1:0-21314 GCF_037042905.1 Lytechinus pictus | reverse complement strand
GTTGTAATTAGGCCCGTGTGACCTTTATTGTATGACACATGGAGGCTTCTTTTTAAATTACCTCCCTGGCTTTTCTTTAACATCTGTACACTCACTTTATAGCAAAGAAATGCATGAAATATACATATATGTTATGTAATGACCAATTTTAATGTTACTCCTATATGTCTAGTGCCCTATAGATACACACATCCTATCTGCCTATATGTAGTTCAACAATGGATGCAATGTAGGGCCCAAAATCCTATAATACAAAATTGTAGATATGAATATAGTGTGCATATCTGGATTCAACAACTGCCCACAATATAAATACCAGATTCACATGAGTTAAATTAGATAAAAATAAAAAGAAATGAGAATTAACATACAAGCATACTATACATTCACATCTTCCTATGACAAGGGGTGTAAGAGAGAGAGAGAGGGGGGGGGGGGTTAGATGGCTTGTATTGTAAAGGGATGGGGGCTAGTCTGGCTATAGAAGTAAAAGTTAGAACAAGATAGCAGTAGCACTCATTCTCAGCCACCCCCCCCCCCCAAACATGCCTATGCCTTTCTCTACCCCCCCACTCCCTCTTGAATCCACCACTCTTTAGCCAAATTCTAAAGTTCTCTCTTCTCCATACCTTTACCATGAACCAATTTCACAACTGCAATTGATCAAGGCCTATCTAATGCTTAGTGTATCTTGTAATGGGTGCTATACACGAATACAGCAGCGGTCGTTGGTATACGAAAACACACGAAAACATGCAACGTCACAAAGACTAACGTTAGCCTACACAGTCACAGCCTAACCTAGGCTAGGTTCACAAACACAGAGTTACTAATCACAATTTTGTTACCTGTAGTGTTATACCCCCAATGTAGCCTTGCATATAGCCATGAAGTTCAGTTTTTAGACCTCTTGATGATTGAAACATGTATACGAGTGAAAGCAATCTGCTACTGAAGAATTTGGGCAGGTATTTCATCCACTAGGGAATTTCCCTTGTAATAGGCTAGAGTCAAGGTTATATTTCTTATAGGTATCACAGGCCTAATTCAACCCCCATAGACTCGTGTGTTAAAGTGGTACCTAAAAAAAATTCCTTAAAAATAAGGAGGAAATTCGAGGGTTGAATGTTTACTATCAGTGGATAGGATAAATGTCTGACATTCCATATCTGACCAGAAAAGGGTACCTCGACCGGCTCATTTTAAAAATAAATCAGCATTTATGAAGACTACACCTGACGGGATCAACTTCATCACTTGAGAGAGTCAAATGGCCCTATTTCTTCCGCCAGTAAAAATTTAGTTCCATAGTGGTGATATATCTTTCCAATTTGGAAAAAAGAAGTTCAGTAGGTACCCTCCCTAGAATCAGTGTTAGATTGTCAATCATATTCATTCATTTTTGTCAATCAGCAATATCAAATTACAAAATTTAGAATGGGTTGGGTCGAATGAATATTTTTTGCCTGCCAGTTGTAATTAGGCCCGTGTGACCTTTATTGTATGACACATGGAGGCTTCTTTTTAAATTACCTCCCTGGCTTTTCTTTAACATCTGTACACTCACTTTATAGCAAAGAAATGCATGAAATATACATATATGTTATGTAATGACCAATTTTAATGTTACTCCTATATGTCTAGTGCCCTATAGATACACACATCCTATCTGCCTATATGTAGTTCAACAATGGATGCAATGTAGGGCCCAAAATCCTATAATACAAAATTGTAGATATGAATATAGTGTGCATATCTGGATTCAACAACTGCCCACAATATAAATACCAGATTCACATGAGTTAAATTAGATAAAAATAAAAAGAAATGAGAATTAACATACAAGCATACTATACATTCACATCTTCCTATGACAAGGGGTGTAAGAGAGAGAGAGAGGGGGGGGGGGTTAGATGGCTTGTATTGTAAAGGGATGGGGGCTAGTCTGGCTATAGAAGTAAAAGTTAGAACAAGATAGCAGTAGCACTCATTCTCAGCCACCCCCCCCCCCCAAACATGCCTATGCCTTTCTCTACCCCCCCACTCCCTCTTGAATCCACCACTCTTTAGCCAAATTCTAAAGTTCTCTCTTCTCCATACCTTTACCATGAACCAATTTCACAACTGCAATTGATCAAGGCCTATCTAATGCTTAGTGTATCTTGTAATGGGTGCTATACACGAATACAGCAGCGGTCGTTGGTATACGAAAACACACGAAAACATGCAACGTCACAAAGACTAACGTTAGCCTACACAGTCACAGCCTAACCTAGGCTAGGTTCACAAACACAGAGTTACTAATCACAATTTTGTTACCTGTAGTGTTATACCCCCAATGTAGCCTTGCATATAGCCATGAAGTTCAGTTTTTAGACCTCTTGATGATTGAAACATGTATACGAGTGAAAGCAATCTGCTACTGAAGAATTTGGGCAGGTATTTCATCCACTAGGGAATTTCCCTTGTAATAGGCTAGAGTCAAGGTTATATTTCTTATAGGTATCACAGGCCTAATTCAACCCCCATAGACTCGTGTGTTAAAGTGGTACCTAAAAAAAATTCCTTAAAAATAAGGAGGAAATTCGAGGGTTGAATGTTTACTATCAGTGGATAGGATAAATGTCTGACATTCCATATCTGACCAGAAAAGGGTACCTCGACCGGCTCATTTTAAAAATAAATCAGCATTTATGAAGACTACACCTGACGGGATCAACTTCATCACTTGAGAGAGTCAAATGGCCCTATTTCTTCCGCCAGTAAAAATTTAGTTCCATAGTGGTGATATATCTTTCCAATTTGGAAAAAAGAAGTTCAGTAGGTACCCTCCCTAGAATCAGTGTTAGATTGTCAATCATATTCATTCATTTTTGTCAATCAGCAATATCAAATTACAAAATTTAGAATGGGTTGGGTCGAATGAATATTTTTTGCCTGCCAGTTGTAATTAGGCCCGTGTGACCTTTATTGTATGACACATGGAGGCTTCTTTTTAAATTACCTCCCTGGCTTTTCTTTAACATCTGTACACTCACTTTATAGCAAAGAAATGCATGAAATATACATATATGTTATGTAATGACCAATTTTAATGTTACTCCTATATGTCTAGTGCCCTATAGATACACACATCCTATCTGCCTATATGTAGTTCAACAATGGATGCAATGTAGGGCCCAAAATCCTATAATACAAAATTGTAGATATGAATATAGTGTGCATATCTGGATTCAACAACTGCCCACAATATAAATACCAGATTCACATGAGTTAAATTAGATAAAAATAAAAAGAAATGAGAATTAACATACAAGCATACTATACATTCACATCTTCCTATGACAAGGGGTGTAAGAGAGAGAGAGAGGGGGGGGGGGGTTAGATGGCTTGTATTGTAAAGGGATGGGGGCTAGTCTGGCTATAGAAGTAAAAGTTAGAACAAGATAGCAGTAGCACTCATTCTCAGCCACCCCCCCCCCCCCAAACATGCCTATGCCTTTCTCTACCCCCCCACTCCCTCTTGAATCCACCACTCTTTAGCCAAATTCTAAAGTTCTCTCTTCTCCATACCTTTACCATGAACCAATTTCACAACTGCAATTGATCAAGGCCTATCTAATGCTTAGTGTATCTTGTAATGGGTGCTATACACGAATACAGCAGCGGTCGTTGGTATACGAAAACACACGAAAACATGCAACGTCACAAAGACTAACGTTAGCCTACACAGTCACAGCCTAACCTAGGCTAGGTTCACAAACACAGAGTTACTAATCACAATTTTGTTACCTGTAGTGTTATACCCCCAATGTAGCCTTGCATATAGCCATGAAGTTCAGTTTTTAGACCTCTTGATGATTGAAACATGTATACGAGTGAAAGCAATCTGCTACTGAAGAATTTGGGCAGGTATTTCATCCACTAGGGAATTTCCCTTGTAATAGGCTAGAGTCAAGGTTATATTTCTTATAGGTATCACAGGCCTAATTCAACCCCCATAGACTCGTGTGTTAAAGTGGTACCTAAAAAAAATTCCTTAAAAATAAGGAGGAAATTCGAGGGTTGAATGTTTACTATCAGTGGATAGGATAAATGTCTGACATTCCATATCTGACCAGAAAAGGGTACCTCGACCGGCTCATTTTAAAAATAAATCAGCATTTATGAAGACTACACCTGACGGGATCAACTTCATCACTTGAGAGAGTCAAATGGCCCTATTTCTTCCGCCAGTAAAAATTTAGTTCCATAGTGGTGATATATCTTTCCAATTTGGAAAAAAGAAGTTCAGTAGGTACCCTCCCTAGAATCAGTGTTAGATTGTCAATCATATTCATTCATTTTTGTCAATCAGCAATATCAAATTACAAAATTTAGAATGGGTTGGGTCGAATGAATATTTTTTGCCTGCCAGTTGTAATTAGGCCCGTGTGACCTTTATTGTATGACACATGGAGGCTTCTTTTTAAATTACCTCCCTGGCTTTTCTTTAACATCTGTACACTCACTTTATAGCAAAGAAATGCATGAAATATACATATATGTTATGTAATGACCAATTTTAATGTTACTCCTATATGTCTAGTGCCCTATAGATACACACATCCTATCTGCCTATATGTAGTTCAACAATGGATGCAATGTAGGGCCCAAAATCCTATAATACAAAATTGTAGATATGAATATAGTGTGCATATCTGGATTCAACAACTGCCCACAATATAAATACCAGATTCACATGAGTTAAATTAGATAAAAATAAAAAGAAATGAGAATTAACATACAAGCATACTATACATTCACATCTTCCTATGACAAGGGGTGTAAGAGAGAGAGAGAGGGGGGGGGGGTTAGATGGCTTGTATTGTAAAGGGATGGGGGCTAGTCTGGCTATAGAAGTAAAAGTTAGAACAAGATAGCAGTAGCACTCATTCTCAGCCACCCCCCCCCCAAACATGCCTATGCCTTTCTCTACCCCCCCACTCCCTCTTGAATCCACCACTCTTTAGCCAAATTCTAAAGTTCTCTCTTCTCCATACCTTTACCATGAACCAATTTCACAACTGCAATTGATCAAGGCCTATCTAATGCTTAGTGTATCTTGTAATGGGTGCTATACACGAATACAGCAGCGGTCGTTGGTATACGAAAACACACGAAAACATGCAACGTCACAAAGACTAACGTTAGCCTACACAGTCACAGCCTAACCTAGGCTAGGTTCACAAACACAGAGTTACTAATCACAATTTTGTTACCTGTAGTGTTATACCCCCAATGTAGCCTTGCATATAGCCATGAAGTTCAGTTTTTAGACCTCTTGATGATTGAAACATGTATACGAGTGAAAGCAATCTGCTACTGAAGAATTTGGGCAGGTATTTCATCCACTAGGGAATTTCCCTTGTAATAGGCTAGAGTCAAGGTTATATTTCTTATATTGTATGACACATGGAGGCTTCTTTTTAAATTACCTCCCTGGCTTTTCTTTAACATCTGTACACTCACTTTATAGCAAAGAAATGCATGAAATATACATATATGTTATGTAATGACCAATTTTAATGTTACTCCTATATGTCTAGTGCCCTATAGATACACACATCCTATCTGCCTATATGTAGTTCAACAATGGATGCAATGTAGGGCCCAAAATCCTATAATACAAAATTGTAGATATGAATATAGTGTGCATATCTGGATTCAACAACTGCCCACAATATAAATACCAGATTCACATGAGTTAAATTAGATAAAAATAAAAAGAAATGAGAATTAACATACAAGCATACTATACATTCACATCTTCCTATGACAAGGGGTGTAAGAGAGAGAGAGAGGGGGGGGGGGTTAGATGGCTTGTATTGTAAAGGGATGGGGGCTAGTCTGGCTATAGAAGTAAAAGTTAGAACAAGATAGCAGTAGCACTCATTCTCAGCCACCCCCCCCCCCCCAAACATGCCTATGCCTTTCTCTACCCCCCCACTCCCTCTTGAATCCACCACTCTTTAGCCAAATTCTAAAGTTCTCTCTTCTCCATACCTTTACCATGAACCAATTTCACAACTGCAATTGATCAAGGCCTATCTAATGCTTAGTGTATCTTGTAATGGGTGCTATACACGAATACAGCAGCGGTCGTTGGTATACGAAAACACACGAAAACATGCAACGTCACAAAGACTAACGTTAGCCTACACAGTCACAGCCTAACCTAGGCTAGGTTCACAAACACAGAGTTACTAATCACAATTTTGTTACCTGTAGTGTTATACCCCCAATGTAGCCTTGCATATAGCCATGAAGTTCAGTTTTTAGACCTCTTGATGATTGAAACATGTATACGAGTGAAAGCAATCTGCTACTGAAGAATTTGGGCAGGTATTTCATCCACTAGGGAATTTCCCTTGTAATAGGCTAGAGTCAAGGTTATATTTCTTATAGGTATCACAGGCCTAATTCAACCCCCATAGACTCGTGTGTTAAAGTGGTACCTAAAAAAAATTCCTTAAAAATAAGGAGGAAATTCGAGGGTTGAATGTTTACTATCAGTGGATAGGATAAATGTCTGACATTCCATATCTGACCAGAAAAGGGTACCTCGACCGGCTCATTTTAAAAATAAATCAGCATTTATGAAGACTACACCTGACGGGATCAACTTCATCACTTGAGAGAGTCAAATGGCCCTATTTCTTCCGCCAGTAAAAATTTAGTTCCATAGTGGTGATATATCTTTCCAATTTGGAAAAAAGAAGTTCAGTAGGTACCCTCCCTAGAATCAGTGTTAGATTGTCAATCATATTCATTCATTTTTGTCAATCAGCAATATCAAATTACAAAATTTAGAATGGGTTGGGTCGAATGAATATTTTTTGCCTGCCAGTTGTAATTAGGCCCGTGTGACCTTTATTGTATGACACATGGAGGCTTCTTTTTAAATTACCTCCCTGGCTTTTCTTTAACATCTGTACACTCACTTTATAGCAAAGAAATGCATGAAATATACATATATGTTATGTAATGACCAATTTTAATGTTACTCCTATATGTCTAGTGCCCTATAGATACACACATCCTATCTGCCTATATGTAGTTCAACAATGGATGCAATGTAGGGCCCAAAATCCTATAATACAAAATTGTAGATATGAATATAGTGTGCATATCTGGATTCAACAACTGCCCACAATATAAATACCAGATTCACATGAGTTAAATTAGATAAAAATAAAAAGAAATGAGAATTAACATACAAGCATACTATACATTCACATCTTCCTATGACAAGGGGTGTAAGAGAGAGAGAGAGGGGGGGGGGGTTAGATGGCTTGTATTGTAAAGGGATGGGGGCTAGTCTGGCTATAGAAGTAAAAGTTAGAACAAGATAGCAGTAGCACTCATTCTCAGCCACCCCCCCCCCCAAACATGCCTATGCCTTTCTCTACCCCCCCACTCCCTCTTGAATCCACCACTCTTTAGCCAAATTCTAAAGTTCTCTCTTCTCCATACCTTTACCATGAACCAATTTCACAACTGCAATTGATCAAGGCCTATCTAATGCTTAGTGTATCTTGTAATGGGTGCTATACACGAATACAGCAGCGGTCGTTGGTATACGAAAACACACGAAAACATGCAACGTCACAAAGACTAACGTTAGCCTACACAGTCACAGCCTAACCTAGGCTAGGTTCACAAACACAGAGTTACTAATCACAATTTTGTTACCTGTAGTGTTATACCCCCAATGTAGCCTTGCATATAGCCATGAAGTTCAGTTTTTAGACCTCTTGATGATTGAAACATGTATACGAGTGAAAGCAATCTGCTACTGAAGAATTTGGGCAGGTATTTCATCCACTAGGGAATTTCCCTTGTAATAGGCTAGAGTCAAGGTTATATTTCTTATAGGTATCACAGGCCTAATTCAACCCCCATAGACTCGTGTGTTAAAGTGGTACCTAAAAAAAATTCCTTAAAAATAAGGAGGAAATTCGAGGGTTGAATGTTTACTATCAGTGGATAGGATAAATGTCTGACATTCCATATCTGACCAGAAAAGGGTACCTCGACCGGCTCATTTTAAAAATAAATCAGCATTTATGAAGACTACACCTGACGGGATCAACTTCATCACTTGAGAGAGTCAAATGGCCCTATTTCTTCCGCCAGTAAAAATTTAGTTCCATAGTGGTGATATATCTTTCCAATTTGGAAAAAAGAAGTTCAGTAGGTACCCTCCCTAGAATCAGTGTTAGATTGTCAATCATATTCATTCATTTTTGTCAATCAGCAATATCAAATTACAAAATTTAGAATGGGTTGGGTCGAATGAATATTTTTTGCCTGCCAGTTGTAATTAGGCCCGTGTGACCTTTATTGTATGACACATGGAGGCTTCTTTTTAAATTACCTCCCTGGCTTTTCTTTAACATCTGTACACTCACTTTATAGCAAAGAAATGCATGAAATATACATATATGTTATGTAATGACCAATTTTAATGTTACTCCTATATGTCTAGTGCCCTATAGATACACACATCCTATCTGCCTATATGTAGTTCAACAATGGATGCAATGTAGGGCCCAAAATCCTATAATACAAAATTGTAGATATGAATATAGTGTGCATATCTGGATTCAACAACTGCCCACAATATAAATACCAGATTCACATGAGTTAAATTAGATAAAAATAAAAAGAAATGAGAATTAACATACAAGCATACTATACATTCACATCTTCCTATGACAAGGGGTGTAAGAGAGAGAGAGAGGGGGGGGGGTTAGATGGCTTGTATTGTAAAGGGATGGGGGCTAGTCTGGCTATAGAAGTAAAAGTTAGAACAAGATAGCAGTAGCACTCATTCTCAGCCACCCCCCCCCCCCCAAACATGCCTATGCCTTTCTCTACCCCCCCACTCCCTCTTGAATCCACCACTCTTTAGCCAAATTCTAAAGTTCTCTCTTCTCCATACCTTTACCATGAACCAATTTCACAACTGCAATTGATCAAGGCCTATCTAATGCTTAGTGTATCTTGTAATGGGTGCTATACACGAATACAGCAGCGGTCGTTGGTATACGAAAACACACGAAAACATGCAACGTCACAAAGACTAACGTTAGCCTACACAGTCACAGCCTAACCTAGGCTAGGTTCACAAACACAGAGTTACTAATCACAATTTTGTTACCTGTAGTGTTATACCCCCAATGTAGCCTTGCATATAGCCATGAAGTTCAGTTTTTAGACCTCTTGATGATTGAAACATGTATACGAGTGAAAGCAATCTGCTACTGAAGAATTTGGGCAGGTATTTCATCCACTAGGGAATTTCCCTTGTAATAGGCTAGAGTCAAGGTTATATTTCTTATAGGTATCACAGGCCTAATTCAACCCCCATAGACTCGTGTGTTAAAGTGGTACCTAAAAAAAATTCCTTAAAAATAAGGAGGAAATTCGAGGGTTGAATGTTTACTATCAGTGGATAGGATAAATGTCTGACATTCCATATCTGACCAGAAAAGGGTACCTCGACCGGCTCATTTTAAAAATAAATCAGCATTTATGAAGACTACACCTGACGGGATCAACTTCATCACTTGAGAGAGTCAAATGGCCCTATTTCTTCCGCCAGTAAAAATTTAGTTCCATAGTGGTGATATATCTTTCCAATTTGGAAAAAAGAAGTTCAGTAGGTACCCTCCCTAGAATCAGTGTTAGATTGTCAATCATATTCATTCATTTTTGTCAATCAGCAATATCAAATTACAAAATTTAGAATGGGTTGGGTCGAATGAATATTTTTTGCCTGCCAGTTGTAATTAGGCCCGTGTGACCTTTATTGTATGACACATGGAGGCTTCTTTTTAAATTACCTCCCTGGCTTTTCTTTAACATCTGTACACTCACTTTATAGCAAAGAAATGCATGAAATATACATATATGTTATGTAATGACCAATTTTAATGTTACTCCTATATGTCTAGTGCCCTATAGATACACACATCCTATCTGCCTATATGTAGTTCAACAATGGATGCAATGTAGGGCCCAAAATCCTATAATACAAAATTGTAGATATGAATATAGTGTGCATATCTGGATTCAACAACTGCCCACAATATAAATACCAGATTCACATGAGTTAAATTAGATAAAAATAAAAAGAAATGAGAATTAACATACAAGCATACTATACATTCACATCTTCCTATGACAAGGGGTGTAAGAGAGAGAGAGAGGGGGTGGGGTTAGATGGCTTGTATTGTAAAGGGATGGGGGCTAGTCTGGCTATAGAAGTAAAAGTTAGAACAAGATAGCAGTAGCACTCATTCTCAGCCACCCCCCCCCCCAAACATGCCTATGCCTTTCTCTACCCCCCCACTCCCTCTTGAATCCACCACTCTTTAGCCAAATTCTAAAGTTCTCTCTTCTCCATACCTTTACCATGAACCAATTTCACAACTGCAATTGATCAAGGCCTATCTAATGCTTAGTGTATCTTGTAATGGGTGCTATACACGAATACAGCAGCGGTCGTTGGTATACGAAAACACACGAAAACATGCAACGTCACAAAGACTAACGTTAGCCTACACAGTCACAGCCTAACCTAGGCTAGGTTCACAAACACAGAGTTACTAATCACAATTTTGTTACCTGTAGTGTTATACCCCCAATGTAGCCTTGCATATAGCCATGAAGTTCAGTTTTTAGACCTCTTGATGATTGAAACATGTATACGAGTGAAAGCAATCTGCTACTGAAGAATTTGGGCAGGTATTTCATCCACTAGGGAATTTCCCTTGTAATAGGCTAGAGTCAAGGTTATATTTCTTATATTGTATGACACATGGAGGCTTCTTTTTAAATTACCTCCCTGGCTTTTCTTTAACATCTGTACACTCACTTTATAGCAAAGAAATGCATGAAATATACATATATGTTATGTAATGACCAATTTTAATGTTACTCCTATATGTCTAGTGCCCTATAGATACACACATCCTATCTGCCTATATGTAGTTCAACAATGGATGCAATGTAGGGCCCAAAATCCTATAATACAAAATTGTAGATATGAATATAGTGTGCATATCTGGATTCAACAACTGCCCACAATATAAATACCAGATTCACATGAGTTAAATTAGATAAAAATAAAAAGAAATGAGAATTAACATACAAGCATACTATACATTCACATCTTCCTATGACAAGGGGTGTAAGAGAGAGAGAGAGGGGGGGGGGTTAGATGGCTTGTATTGTAAAGGGATGGGGGCTAGTCTGGCTATAGAAGTAAAAGTTAGAACAAGATAGCAGTAGCACTCATTCTCAGCCACCCCCCCCCCCCAAACATGCCTATGCCTTTCTCTACCCCCCCACTCCCTCTTGAATCCACCACTCTTTAGCCAAATTCTAAAGTTCTCTCTTCTCCATACCTTTACCATGAACCAATTTCACAACTGCAATTGATCAAGGCCTATCTAATGCTTAGTGTATCTTGTAATGGGTGCTATACACGAATACAGCAGCGGTCGTTGGTATACGAAAACACACGAAAACATGCAACGTCACAAAGACTAACGTTAGCCTACACAGTCACAGCCTAACCTAGGCTAGGTTCACAAACACAGAGTTACTAATCACAATTTTGTTACCTGTAGTGTTATACCCCCAATGTAGCCTTGCATATAGCCATGAAGTTCAGTTTTTAGACCTCTTGATGATTGAAACATGTATACGAGTGAAAGCAATCTGCTACTGAAGAATTTGGGCAGGTATTTCATCCACTAGGGAATTTCCCTTGTAATAGGCTAGAGTCAAGGTTATATTTCTTATATTGTATGACACATGGAGGCTTCTTTTTAAATTACCTCCCTGGCTTTTCTTTAACATCTGTACACTCACTTTATAGCAAAGAAATGCATGAAATATACATATATGTTATGTAATGACCAATTTTAATGTTACTCCTATATGTCTAGTGCCCTATAGATACACACATCCTATCTGCCTATATGTAGTTCAACAATGGATGCAATGTAGGGCCCAAAATCCTATAATACAAAATTGTAGATATGAATATAGTGTGCATATCTGGATTCAACAACTGCCCACAATATAAATACCAGATTCACATGAGTTAAATTAGATAAAAATAAAAAGAAATGAGAATTAACATACAAGCATACTATACATTCACATCTTCCTATGACAAGGGGTGTAAGAGAGAGAGAGAGGGGGGGGGGTTAGATGGCTTGTATTGTAAAGGGATGGGGGCTAGTCTGGCTATAGAAGTAAAAGTTAGAACAAGATAGCAGTAGCACTCATTCTCAGCCACCCCCCCCCCCCAAACATGCCTATGCCTTTCTCTACCCCCCCACTCCCTCTTGAATCCACCACTCTTTAGCCAAATTCTAAAGTTCTCTCTTCTCCATACCTTTACCATGAACCAATTTCACAACTGCAATTGATCAAGGCCTATCTAATGCTTAGTGTATCTTGTAATGGGTGCTATACACGAATACAGCAGCGGTCGTTGGTATACGAAAACACACGAAAACATGCAACGTCACAAAGACTAACGTTAGCCTACACAGTCACAGCCTAACCTAGGCTAGGTTCACAAACACAGAGTTACTAATCACAATTTTGTTACCTGTAGTGTTATACCCCCAATGTAGCCTTGCATATAGCCATGAAGTTCAGTTTTTAGACCTCTTGATGATTGAAACATGTATACGAGTGAAAGCAATCTGCTACTGAAGAATTTGGGCAGGTATTTCATCCACTAGGGAATTTCCCTTGTAATAGGCTAGAGTCAAGGTTATATTTCTTATAGGTATCACAGGCCTAATTCAACCCCCATAGACTCGTGTGTTAAAGTGGTACCTAAAAAAAATTCCTTAAAAATAAGGAGGAAATTCGAGGGTTGAATGTTTACTATCAGTGGATAGGATAAATGTCTGACATTCCATATCTGACCAGAAAAGGGTACCTCGACCGGCTCATTTTAAAAATAAATCAGCATTTATGAAGACTACACCTGACGGGATCAACTTCATCACTTGAGAGAGTCAAATGGCCCTATTTCTTCCGCCAGTAAAAATTTAGTTCCATAGTGGTGATATATCTTTCCAATTTGGAAAAAAGAAGTTCAGTAGGTACCCTCCCTAGAATCAGTGTTAGATTGTCAATCATATTCATTCATTTTTGTCAATCAGCAATATCAAATTACAAAATTTAGAATGGGTTGGGTCGAATGAATATTTTTTGCCTGCCAGTTGTAATTAGGCCCGTGTGACCTTTATTGTATGACACATGGAGGCTTCTTTTTAAATTACCTCCCTGGCTTTTCTTTAACATCTGTACACTCACTTTATAGCAAAGAAATGCATGAAATATACATATATGTTATGTAATGACCAATTTTAATGTTACTCCTATATGTCTAGTGCCCTATAGATACACACATCCTATCTGCCTATATGTAGTTCAACAATGGATGCAATGTAGGGCCCAAAATCCTATAATACAAAATTGTAGATATGAATATAGTGTGCATATCTGGATTCAACAACTGCCCACAATATAAATACCAGATTCACATGAGTTAAATTAGATAAAAATAAAAAGAAATGAGAATTAACATACAAGCATACTATACATTCACATCTTCCTATGACAAGGGGTGTAAGAGAGAGAGAGAGGGGGGGGGGTTAGATGGCTTGTATTGTAAAGGGATGGGGGCTAGTCTGGCTATAGAAGTAAAAGTTAGAACAAGATAGCAGTAGCACTCATTCTCAGCCACCCCCCCCCCCCCAAACATGCCTATGCCTTTCTCTACCCCCCCACTCCCTCTTGAATCCACCACTCTTTAGCCAAATTCTAAAGTTCTCTCTTCTCCATACCTTTACCATGAACCAATTTCACAACTGCAATTGATCAAGGCCTATCTAATGCTTAGTGTATCTTGTAATGGGTGCTATACACGAATACAGCAGCGGTCGTTGGTATACGAAAACACACGAAAACATGCAACGTCACAAAGACTAACGTTAGCCTACACAGTCACAGCCTAACCTAGGCTAGGTTCACAAACACAGAGTTACTAATCACAATTTTGTTACCTGTAGTGTTATACCCCCAATGTAGCCTTGCATATAGCCATGAAGTTCAGTTTTTAGACCTCTTGATGATTGAAACATGTATACGAGTGAAAGCAATCTGCTACTGAAGAATTTGGGCAGGTATTTCATCCACTAGGGAATTTCCCTTGTAATAGGCTAGAGTCAAGGTTATATTTCTTATAGGTATCACAGGCCTAATTCAACCCCCATAGACTCGTGTGTTAAAGTGGTACCTAAAAAAAATTCCTTAAAAATAAGGAGGAAATTCGAGGGTTGAATGTTTACTATCAGTGGATAGGATAAATGTCTGACATTCCATATCTGACCAGAAAAGGGTACCTCGACCGGCTCATTTTAAAAATAAATCAGCATTTATGAAGACTACACCTGACGGGATCAACTTCATCACTTGAGAGAGTCAAATGGCCCTATTTCTTCCGCCAGTAAAAATTTAGTTCCATAGTGGTGATATATCTTTCCAATTTGGAAAAAAGAAGTTCAGTAGGTACCCTCCCTAGAATCAGTGTTAGATTGTCAATCATATTCATTCATTTTTGTCAATCAGCAATATCAAATTACAAAATTTAGAATGGGTTGGGTCGAATGAATATTTTTTGCCTGCCAGTTGTAATTAGGCCCGTGTGACCTTTATTGTATGACACATGGAGGCTTCTTTTTAAATTACCTCCCTGGCTTTTCTTTAACATCTGTACACTCACTTTATAGCAAAGAAATGCATGAAATATACATATATGTTATGTAATGACCAATTTTAATGTTACTCCTATATGTCTAGTGCCCTATAGATACACACATCCTATCTGCCTATATGTAGTTCAACAATGGATGCAATGTAGGGCCCAAAATCCTATAATACAAAATTGTAGATATGAATATAGTGTGCATATCTGGATTCAACAACTGCCCACAATATAAATACCAGATTCACATGAGTTAAATTAGATAAAAATAAAAAGAAATGAGAATTAACATACAAGCATACTATACATTCACATCTTCCTATGACAAGGGGTGTAAGAGAGAGAGAGAGGGGGGGGGGTTAGATGGCTTGTATTGTAAAGGGATGGGGGCTAGTCTGGCTATAGAAGTAAAAGTTAGAACAAGATAGCAGTAGCACTCATTCTCAGCCACCCCCCCCCCCCCAAACATGCCTATGCCTTTCTCTACCCCCCCACTCCCTCTTGAATCCACCACTCTTTAGCCAAATTCTAAAGTTCTCTCTTCTCCATACCTTTACCATGAACCAATTTCACAACTGCAATTGATCAAGGCCTATCTAATGCTTAGTGTATCTTGTAATGGGTGCTATACACGAATACAGCAGCGGTCGTTGGTATACGAAAACACACGAAAACATGCAACGTCACAAAGACTAACGTTAGCCTACACAGTCACAGCCTAACCTAGGCTAGGTTCACAAACACAGAGTTACTAATCACAATTTTGTTACCTGTAGTGTTATACCCCCAATGTAGCCTTGCATATAGCCATGAAGTTCAGTTTTTAGACCTCTTGATGATTGAAACATGTATACGAGTGAAAGCAATCTGCTACTGAAGAATTTGGGCAGGTATTTCATCCACTAGGGAATTTCCCTTGTAATAGGCTAGAGTCAAGGTTATATTTCTTATAGGTATCACAGGCCTAATTCAACCCCCATAGACTCGTGTGTTAAAGTGGTACCTAAAAAAAATTCCTTAAAAATAAGGAGGAAATTCGAGGGTTGAATGTTTACTATCAGTGGATAGGATAAATGTCTGACATTCCATATCTGACCAGAAAAGGGTACCTCGACCGGCTCATTTTAAAAATAAATCAGCATTTATGAAGACTACACCTGACGGGATCAACTTCATCACTTGAGAGAGTCAAATGGCCCTATTTCTTCCGCCAGTAAAAATTTAGTTCCATAGTGGTGATATATCTTTCCAATTTGGAAAAAAGAAGTTCAGTAGGTACCCTCCCTAGAATCAGTGTTAGATTGTCAATCATATTCATTCATTTTTGTCAATCAGCAATATCAAATTACAAAATTTAGAATGGGTTGGGTCGAATGAATATTTTTTGCCTGCCAGTTGTAATTAGGCCCGTGTGACCTTTATTGTATGACACATGGAGGCTTCTTTTTAAATTACCTCCCTGGCTTTTCTTTAACATCTGTACACTCACTTTATAGCAAAGAAATGCATGAAATATACATATATGTTATGTAATGACCAATTTTAATGTTACTCCTATATGTCTAGTGCCCTATAGATACACACATCCTATCTGCCTATATGTAGTTCAACAATGGATGCAATGTAGGGCCCAAAATCCTATAATACAAAATTGTAGATATGAATATAGTGTGCATATCTGGATTCAACAACTGCCCACAATATAAATACCAGATTCACATGAGTTAAATTAGATAAAAATAAAAAGAAATGAGAATTAACATACAAGCATACTATACATTCACATCTTCCTATGACAAGGGGTGTAAGAGAGAGAGAGAGGGGGGGGGGTTAGATGGCTTGTATTGTAAAGGGATGGGGGCTAGTCTGGCTATAGAAGTAAAAGTTAGAACAAGATAGCAGTAGCACTCATTCTCAGCCACCCCCCCCCCCCCCCAAACATGCCTATGCCTTTCTCTACCCCCCCACTCCCTCTTGAATCCACCACTCTTTAGCCAAATTCTAAAGTTCTCTCTTCTCCATACCTTTACCATGAACCAATTTCACAACTGCAATTGATCAAGGCCTATCTAATGCTTAGTGTATCTTGTAATGGGTGCTATACACGAATACAGCAGCGGTCGTTGGTATACGAAAACACACGAAAACATGCAACGTCACAAAGACTAACGTTAGCCTACACAGTCACAGCCTAACCTAGGCTAGGTTCACAAACACAGAGTTACTAATCACAATTTTGTTACCTGTAGTGTTATACCCCCAATGTAGCCTTGCATATAGCCATGAAGTTCAGTTTTTAGACCTCTTGATGATTGAAACATGTATACGAGTGAAAGCAATCTGCTACTGAAGAATTTGGGCAGGTATTTCATCCACTAGGGAATTTCCCTTGTAATAGGCTAGAGTCAAGGTTATATTTCTTATAGGTATCACAGGCCTAATTCAACCCCCATAGACTCGTGTGTTAAAGTGGTACCTAAAAAAAATTCCTTAAAAATAAGGAGGAAATTCGAGGGTTGAATGTTTACTATCAGTGGATAGGATAAATGTCTGACATTCCATATCTGACCAGAAAAGGGTACCTCGACCGGCTCATTTTAAAAATAAATCAGCATTTATGAAGACTACACCTGACGGGATCAACTTCATCACTTGAGAGAGTCAAATGGCCCTATTTCTTCCGCCAGTAAAAATTTAGTTCCATAGTGGTGATATATCTTTCCAATTTGGAAAAAAGAAGTTCAGTAGGTACCCTCCCTAGAATCAGTGTTAGATTGTCAATCATATTCATTCATTTTTGTCAATCAGCAATATCAAATTACAAAATTTAGAATGGGTTGGGTCGAATGAATATTTTTTGCCTGCCAGTTGTAATTAGGCCCGTGTGACCTTTATTGTATGACACATGGAGGCTTCTTTTTAAATTACCTCCCTGGCTTTTCTTTAACATCTGTACACTCACTTTATAGCAAAGAAATGCATGAAATATACATATATGTTATGTAATGACCAATTTTAATGTTACTCCTATATGTCTAGTGCCCTATAGATACACACATCCTATCTGCCTATATGTAGTTCAACAATGGATGCAATGTAGGGCCCAAAATCCTATAATACAAAATTGTAGATATGAATATAGTGTGCATATCTGGATTCAACAACTGCCCACAATATAAATACCAGATTCACATGAGTTAAATTAGATAAAAATAAAAAGAAATGAGAATTAACATACAAGCATACTATACATTCACATCTTCCTATGACAAGGGGTGTAAGAGAGAGAGAGAGGGGGGGGGGGTTAGATGGCTTGTATTGTAAAGGGATGGGGGCTAGTCTGGCTATAGAAGTAAAAGTTAGAACAAGATAGCAGTAGCACTCATTCTCAGCCACCCCCCCCCCCAAACATGCCTATGCCTTTCTCTACCCCCCCACTCCCTCTTGAATCCACCACTCTTTAGCCAAATTCTAAAGTTCTCTCTTCTCCATACCTTTACCATGAACCAATTTCACAACTGCAATTGATCAAGGCCTATCTAATGCTTAGTGTATCTTGTAATGGGTGCTATACACGAATACAGCAGCGGTCGTTGGTATACGAAAACACACGAAAACATGCAACGTCACAAAGACTAACGTTAGCCTACACAGTCACAGCCTAACCTAGGCTAGGTTCACAAACACAGAGTTACTAATCACAATTTTGTTACCTGTAGTGTTATACCCCCAATGTAGCCTTGCATATAGCCATGAAGTTCAGTTTTTAGACCTCTTGATGATTGAAACATGTATACGAGTGAAAGCAATCTGCTACTGAAGAATTTGGGCAGGTATTTCATCCACTAGGGAATTTCCCTTGTAATAGGCTAGAGTCAAGGTTATATTTCTTATAGGTATCACAGGCCTAATTCAACCCCCATAGACTCGTGTGTTAAAGTGGTACCTAAAAAAAATTCCTTAAAAATAAGGAGGAAATTCGAGGGTTGAATGTTTACTATCAGTGGATAGGATAAATGTCTGACATTCCATATCTGACCAGAAAAGGGTACCTCGACCGGCTCATTTTAAAAATAAATCAGCATTTATGAAGACTACACCTGACGGGATCAACTTCATCACTTGAGAGAGTCAAATGGCCCTATTTCTTCCGCCAGTAAAAATTTAGTTCCATAGTGGTGATATATCTTTCCAATTTGGAAAAAAGAAGTTCAGTAGGTACCCTCCCTAGAATCAGTGTTAGATTGTCAATCATATTCATTCATTTTTGTCAATCAGCAATATCAAATTACAAAATTTAGAATGGGTTGGGTCGAATGAATATTTTTTGCCTGCCAGTTGTAATTAGGCCCGTGTGACCTTTATTGTATGACACATGGAGGCTTCTTTTTAAATTACCTCCCTGGCTTTTCTTTAACATCTGTACACTCACTTTATAGCAAAGAAATGCATGAAATATACATATATGTTATGTAATGACCAATTTTAATGTTACTCCTATATGTCTAGTGCCCTATAGATACACACATCCTATCTGCCTATATGTAGTTCAACAATGGATGCAATGTAGGGCCCAAAATCCTATAATACAAAATTGTAGATATGAATATAGTGTGCATATCTGGATTCAACAACTGCCCACAATATAAATACCAGATTCACATGAGTTAAATTAGATAAAAATAAAAAGAAATGAGAATTAACATACAAGCATACTATACATTCACATCTTCCTATGACAAGGGGTGTAAGAGAGAGAGAGAGGGGGGGGGTTAGATGGCTTGTATTGTAAAGGGATGGGGGCTAGTCTGGCTATAGAAGTAAAAGTTAGAACAAGATAGCAGTAGCACTCATTCTCAGCCACCCCCCCCCCCAAACATGCCTATGCCTTTCTCTACCCCCCCACTCCCTCTTGAATCCACCACTCTTTAGCCAAATTCTAAAGTTCTCTCTTCTCCATACCTTTACCATGAACCAATTTCACAACTGCAATTGATCAAGGCCTATCTAATGCTTAGTGTATCTTGTAATGGGTGCTATACACGAATACAGCAGCGGTCGTTGGTATACGAAAACACACGAAAACATGCAACGTCACAAAGACTAACGTTAGCCTACACAGTCACAGCCTAACCTAGGCTAGGTTCACAAACACAGAGTTACTAATCACAATTTTGTTACCTGTAGTGTTATACCCCCAATGTAGCCTTGCATATAGCCATGAAGTTCAGTTTTTAGACCTCTTGATGATTGAAACATGTATACGAGTGAAAGCAATCTGCTACTGAAGAATTTGGGCAGGTATTTCATCCACTAGGGAATTTCCCTTGTAATAGGCTAGAGTCAAGGTTATATTTCTTATAGGTATCACAGGCCTAATTCAACCCCCATAGACTCGTGTGTTAAAGTGGTACCTAAAAAAAATTCCTTAAAAATAAGGAGGAAATTCGAGGGTTGAATGTTTACTATCAGTGGATAGGATAAATGTCTGACATTCCATATCTGACCAGAAAAGGGTACCTCGACCGGCTCATTTTAAAAATAAATCAGCATTTATGAAGACTACACCTGACGGGATCAACTTCATCACTTGAGAGAGTCAAATGGCCCTATTTCTTCCGCCAGTAAAAATTTAGTTCCATAGTGGTGATATATCTTTCCAATTTGGAAAAAAGAAGTTCAGTAGGTACCCTCCCTAGAATCAGTGTTAGATTGTCAATCATATTCATTCATTTTTGTCAATCAGCAATATCAAATTACAAAATTTAGAATGGGTTGGGTCGAATGAATATTTTTTGCCTGCCAGTTGTAATTAGGCCCGTGTGACCTTTATTGTATGACACATGGAGGCTTCTTTTTAAATTACCTCCCTGGCTTTTCTTTAACATCTGTACACTCACTTTATAGCAAAGAAATGCATGAAATATACATATATGTTATGTAATGACCAATTTTAATGTTACTCCTATATGTCTAGTGCCCTATAGATACACACATCCTATCTGCCTATATGTAGTTCAACAATGGATGCAATGTAGGGCCCAAAATCCTATAATACAAAATTGTAGATATGAATATAGTGTGCATATCTGGATTCAACAACTGCCCACAATATAAATACCAGATTCACATGAGTTAAATTAGATAAAAATAAAAAGAAATGAGAATTAACATACAAGCATACTATACATTCACATCTTCCTATGACAAGGGGTGTAAGAGAGAGAGAGAGGGGGGGGGGTTAGATGGCTTGTATTGTAAAGGGATGGGGGCTAGTCTGGCTATAGAAGTAAAAGTTAGAACAAGATAGCAGTAGCACTCATTCTCAGCCACCCCCCCCCCCCCAAACATGCCTATGCCTTTCTCTACCCCCCCACTCCCTCTTGAATCCACCACTCTTTAGCCAAATTCTAAAGTTCTCTCTTCTCCATACCTTTACCATGAACCAATTTCACAACTGCAATTA
>NW_026974450.1:0-21383 GCF_037042905.1 Lytechinus pictus | reverse complement strand
GGTCACATGATCAAGGTCAAAGGTCATGTAAGGTCAAAGAACTTTGGCCACGTTGGGGGTATTTGTTGAATTGCCATCATATCTCTATAAGTGTATTGGTCTAGTTCATAAAATGTGGAAATAAGAGTAACCAAGTATCACTGAACATCTTGTGCGAGTTATAGTAGTTTTCAAAATCAGCACTGCTGCTATATTGAATCGCGTGATGCAGGTGAGACGGCCAGAGGCATTCCACTTGTTGTTTATTAATTACATACTATGGTACAAATTTCTGGTACATTTTCGTACATGTACGTACATGGAGATTGGTTGTAGAGCCATTTTTTTAATGCATTCAACATTTTTATCATACTTATATTTTATTTTTTTCAATTTATTTATTTGACATCCTTTAAAAACATATGTACAAGTATACAACAACAAAGGAGTAAAAGAATTTAAATTACAGTATAAGCGATAAAAAATTGTCAAAATAAAAGAAATGAAAATAAAATGTAGCGGATGTAGGAAGTCAGAAAGGCCATTGACCTGTTATAACATACATGGTTGTGTAGTTTCTAAAAAGAAAATATTCAATTTATTTTTGTTGTGTTTTTTTTTTATTTTACATATGGTATTTGTTAATATATTAATATTTATTCATTTTATTTATTTTGTTTATTTTGTTTGATTAATTTTGTTATATTTTTAACATAAATCATATATTTCAGCACAGATACATGTAATTTGAGACTAGACTACAGGCCTATATATCAGATCAATTTTTTTTTGCTGACTTCTTGATTTTATTCAGTGTTCTGCAGTTGTCACTATAATACTTGTACATACTTGTGTAGTTGGCACAATTTCCTGATGTGAGTCAAATGATCGATCAGAATGCATTCTTTGCAACAGAAAAAGAAATGGCACTGGATATGCAATTTACAAATCATTGCCTGATGCTATGTGCAATATGACATTCTTTGCACCACATAATTGTGATACAAGCACACATTTATTATTTATTATGCAGTTTTCTTTTGCTATACAATACATACATGTATACATCTACATGTACACGTATATACAAAATGGCATTAAAAAACATTATAGGATTATTCTGTTATTTTTAATAGAGAGTGGGAGTGTGTTCGAGAATTGGGAGCCACATTAATGCTCCATCACCAAATGAACCGATATAAAGTACATGTATTTGATGAGCCAGTGAAGCAGTATTTGTTTCTCTGAAATCTCAGCAAAATAATCATTTATGAGCCAATGAAGCATAATTGTTTCTCTGAAATCTCTACACCATACTCATTGGAGGGCATGTATGTACAATAGTAGGATACTGATGAGCAATTGAATTTCGCAACGCATGCAGAGTGATCCTCCACTCATCACGTCAGCCTCATGTAGGGCGCATTCTAGAGAATCTCCTCCAGATCTTCCACGAAGGGGGCCCCCCTGTTGAGAATAATTTGTTCAATGATAAAACGTCTGGAGAAGATGACTGATGTAACATATTTAGGTACGGTATATACATCTACATAATTATAGGCCAGTAGAATGTGCTTGACTAGGTGATGATAATACAGAATCACAGTAATTAATATCTATCTTTTTATAGGGATTCCTTTTTTAAAATTCACTTTTGGATGATTTCTGAAATTAGGGGGTGTACATGTACATAGAACTTTCTTTCATTTCAAGGGCTGCTTTTTAAGGCAGCAAGCAATCAAATGGTGAATTCAAATTTCATTGTATGACGTATAATATTGATTTTCTCAATATTCTTGAATATTGTTTGTGGCAGACCTTGGAGCAATTTTGAAGAAATGGTCATCCAAAAGACTTTAATTTTGAGCAATTTTGACTGCCATGAGGGCGAATGAATCGCCATTCCTTCTCATGTACGTGCAGCCTACAATGGTACATGTACCTCCTAAATGTACATGTACATACATGTATTTGTGGGAGTGTTGTGGTATAATGGTAAGTATTACATGTAACTCTCATCATGTGTAATCAGAGGGTATTCTTGTACATGTAAATGTCATTGCTGCCTAGTGTCCTCTGGCAAGGCATCAGTCCACACTTTGCCACTCTCCACCCAGGTATTGTATGGGTACCTGGTAGGATGATTAGGCTTTATTTGTAGGCCTATGTATGGAAGGCCTACATGTATGCTTACTATAGCAATTTAGTTTGGAAACTCTTGTCGTAATTCTCCCCAGGGAGTGGAGATTGTTCATGCATTGTGTGCACGCGCAAGCAAGGCAGGATCTGATGACCGGAGTAACAGGCCTACATGTACATATGAAGTGCTTTATTTGCATGTTGTTTTGTTTTATAGTGTATTAAAGGTAAAAAAGATAGTAGTTGCAGCAAACAATCATTTCATGAGAAAGACTTTAAAATCAAGGTTACATGTAACTGTCACCATATCATAGATCTAGATTTGGTATATAAATGTAAACTTATCTTTTAATATGAAATTAAGCGCCCAAAATCCCCCCCCCCCGTCATCTGTACACCACTCAAGCAATTACTTTGAAACTACCTTTCCTTCGCAAGCTGCTAGCTACATGTAATATAACAGTTACCATGTACGGCAGAACCCAGTCCACGCATGCTTTGCCCAGACTATTGAAAATAAGCACTAAAATGAAAATGCACAAAATTTGTGTTTTTCCCTCTTTCCTTCCTTTTTTGATAATGCAAATGTCCATCGAAGTGTTCCAAAGATGACACACATGCACCCACACACACAACCTCACCTCATATGTGGCCTCCATACCCTCACACAAATTTACACAGACACACAAATAAACAACTGGTACAAGAGAGCTTGAAGAGACTACTCAGCATGTACATAAGTACAGGCTATTTTCAGTTTTAATAGTATTCAGTTGTCCTTTTTTTTATAGTTCAGGCCTACCACATACATGTAGGGCCTATTTAGAACTTGAACCAATGAAGAGTATTCGCTGCTCTTAGTTTTGGTTCCATATTTCATTGTTCGAAATAGAATTTACCTTTAATAATAGGCCTACACACTGTACATACAGTACATAAGACCTGCAGTGTAAATACTTTTCTACAGTACATTTGTACTCGTCTTGCCTTGTTCAGTAGGATCCATGCCTTGGTCTTGGCATAAAAATTGATGCCTATATAATGTATGTACTTTGCTTGGGTGTGAAACTGATGGAAAGAGAGGATTTGCATCCCAAATAGTTCACTGGGAACAGGCAATAAAGGTAGCAATTGCCCTGCATCTGACCTCTGCTGCTTGCATTGTGCATATATACATGTAGTACTGGGAATACTGAAAAAGAAAAAAAAAACTGTTCACATTCACAATACAATTACAAATAGTTTGCAGGCTATTTTCACAAGTTACATTCAAGACTTTACAGTTTATGTAGCACTTTCTTTCATCGGAGACTATTCTACCACAACTATCTGTATTTGTGTACATGAAATTCCCATGGATAGGCCATATACCGGTACATGTACGTATTGTATGTACATGAAGGCCTGCAATATTCAAGAACAGTGATAGGGTAGGCCTCTATTGACATGTTTATAATTGACAGAAAGTAAACAGAGGCATACTATACATGTACATGTGTGCATGAAGCCCCTCTACATGTACGAAGACCTATTGTACATGTAACGGTACTGCGAAAATTATTTTTCACTCCACATAAAACCTGAATAACTTCGAAATTATGATCTAAAATCCATAATTCCAAACAAAAAAATAATGCAATATTATGTACATGTAGGCTTTCAAAAATGATAAAAAAAATAAAAATCTGGAAACAGATATTAATACATTTAATACAAAACTCACATAATAATGGATATTATGTTGTGACACATTTTTGGATGTCTGGATATTGTAACAAGGCCTTGTAGCTTTATATGCTCTAATGGAAAATTCATGAATGTATATGTATACCAAGTGTGCAATTGATGAATCTTTTGCGGTGTTACTGTAATACATTCAGCCTTTGTGTCCATACCCACATCCTCTATTACATGTGTGCAACCGACCTTGACTTCAGTCTTCTGTACTCTTTCTGAGACTGAATGAGCATCACGAATCCCGTTATCTGCCATTTGTGATCGTAGATAGTCCAATTAGGATATTCATTGAACCAATGAACTCCACTCAAAGCTTTCTATTTCATACATTCAGTTTAGACTGAAAAGGCTTTAAAGGGAAGGTTCATCCTGATCATAAATTGGTATTAATTAAAGCAGATAAAATAGTAAAGTTGTGATAATTGAAGAATAACAGAGGACTTGATTTTTGTGACGGCACAAAAAAGCAGCGCCTCCATATTTTACAGTATGTGATATGAATAATATTCCCCCAAATGAAAAAAAAATGAAATTTTCTCAAAAATTTGAAGTGATTTGATTTGTGTGGTGGATGTACATACATGTACGGTATGTGTATCATGAGACACATCATTTCATGCAGTCCCCTTCTATATCACATTCCATTCAAAATGAGAAATTATAGAATTTAGTACGGTAAACATTTTATATGGGGAAGCTGGTTGCATGTGTATTGTATGATGCCAAAGTTAGGCCTATAGATAGAATTTATAACTCTGATATATTCCTTTGATGGATTTTCTCCTGACCTTCGCCAATTGGGCCGTCTGCACCATCCCGAGTTGTCAAATTAGCGCGCTATTTCTGATCCGGCAAATTATCCCGATCTGAATAATCTCGAGATTACAATGTATTTGCAATTATCGCGCTAGTTCGTAGGATTAATCTCGAGATTGCAATCCCAAGTCAACTTGGGATTATTTGCAAAATAGCGCGCTATTTTACGAATTATCGCGCTAATTCGTAGGTGCAGACGCACTCGGGATTATTTATTCACGGCGTCAGACCATAAATGCATCGATGCCTCGCTCGAGCAGGAATCGCTCTTCTTGCGATGGTGGAGACGGGGTTTCTTGAATCTCGAGATTAATCGCGAAGAGGGCCGATCGGGCTAAAATCTCGAGATTGGGCAAACTTGGGATGGTGCAGCACCGCCTAATGTTTTTTTCTCAATTTTCTGCTCTAAAATTATTAATATTAAAGGGATGGTCCGGGCTGAAAGTATTTATAGCTTAATAAATAGAGTAGAATGCACTGAGCAAAATGCCGAAAATTTCATCAAAATCGGATAACAAATAACAAAGTTATTGAATTTTAAAGTTTAGCAATATTTTGTGAAAACAGTCGTCATGAATATTCATTAGGTGGGCCGATGATGTCACATCCCCACTTGTTCTTTTGTATTTTATTATATGAAATTAGGTTGAATTCAAATTTTTTCCTCCAAGAACTAGAAAAATTAGATTGACAACTGATTTTTTTAGTGTAGATATTTATTGCTGCAACTCATTTCATTATAAGGAGACATATTATTCACACAAGTATGAAATAATGAAAAAATTAATATGTAATAACATAAGAAAACTGAAAATGGGGATGTGACATCATCAGCCCACCTAATGAATATTCATGACAACTGTTATCACAAAATATTGTTAAACTTTAAACTTCAATAACTTTATTATTTGTTATCTAATTTTGATGAAATTTTCGGCATTTTGCTCAGTGAATTCTACTCTATGTATTATGATATGAATATTTTCAGCCCTGACCATCCCTTTAAAGCAACTTTATTATTATCAGTGTGAACTTCCCATTTAAAGAGAAATTCCAGTAGTTGCAGTAAACACTGATTTCATGAGAAAGTCTGTAAAACCAGGCTTAATTGTAAGTATATCATCGAGGATCTACATGTAGATCTGGTACAGTTACATAAACTGAACTTTGTGAAATCTTGAGATCTACGCTGAAAAATGTTCAGACTGAACTCCCCAACACAGATAAGCGCACGTGGTACAGTGTATAATTATTGCTTTGAGCGTCGGGCCCGACGCTCTACCCGAATCCTGTGCTTATTTGCTGATTTCTCAGCAATTACACAATTTCTTCCAGAATCCTTTGGCACATGCGTTTTATTTATACAAACAGACACTTTGGTGATCATTTCATTGGATTCTGTACGAACTCATTTTGATATCGTTACCAAAACTAGCATTTACCTTTAACCAGAAGTTGTTGAAAATATGCATGCATTTATATATAAAAAAAACCTGTTCTTAAATACTTCACGCTCACAAGCAAGTTTAAGGGCAGTGCTCAGTGAAACAAATTGATAAAGGGTTGAAATTTGTCAGCATTCCCAGAATAGTTGAATGGTGTGAATTACATTCATGCCTCCCAGACAAAACTCAGACTCTTGATGACCTCTGTTCATGTGTGAATGAGTTTACTGTTTCACAGTGAGCATACTACATTTATGTAGCACATTTCATACACAGAAAATGTAGATTACATTCTAAAGAAAATTTGCCAATGACTGGTATTCCAGTTGTAGTAACGATCTCAAACAGAATCCAATAAAATTATCACCCAAGTGTTTGTATACATGTGCCAAAAGGCTCTGGAAGAAAAGAGAAAAACAAGCACGGAAATGACGGAATTCCATCAAATGTCAGGTATTGTTTGAGGCAATATTAATACACTGTTTTTGTCTGTGTCAGTGATCATCAGAATTATCGGTTTTGAGCTGTATAAAGATTTCATGATTTTACGAAGATAAGTTTATCAGATCAATATATAGATAATATGATGACAATCTTGATTTTAAAGATTTTCTCATGAAGTAATTGTTTGCTGCAACTACAGTAGGCCAACTTTCTTTTTTATATCAAGTCCCCAAAATTGATTGACCATAGATTCTTGATTAGCTTGCCTGCGAGTAAAGAATTGCCTATTCCTGCTTGCCTATTAAATTTGTTATAATAATAATCTGCATTTATAGTGCTTGACACATCGGAACGACGTCTTTGTACCTGTAGCACAAAAAGTATTTTGAACTTCCGGTTTAATATAATATAATGCCCATTTTAAATCCATGTGCACTGATTCTGTGAAACTTTATGGATGTCATGAGCGGAATATGACGCCAATTCACTCTAGGGCCGTCTGCACCATCCCGAGTTTTCAAATTAGCGCGCTATTTCTGATCCGACAAATTATCCCGATCTGAACAATCTCGAGATTATATGCAATGGAGATGCAATTATCGCGCTAGTTCGTAGGAATAATCTCAAGATTGCAATCCCAAGTCAACTTGGGATTATTTGCAAAATAGCACGCTATTTTACGAATTATCGCGCTAATTCGTAGGTGCAGACGCACTTGGGATTATTTATTCACGGCGTCAGACTATAATGCATCGATGCCTCGCTCGAGCAGGAATCGCTCTTCTTGCGATGGTGGAGACGGGGTTTCTTGAATCTCGAGATTAAACGCGAAGAGGGCCGATCGGGCTAAAATCTCGAGATTGAGCAAACTCGGTATGGTGCAGCACCGCCTTCTGCCACCCCAACATTTCCCTTGATCCATCCAAAAGCCAGAGAGAGGTTTCGCCCAGACAGAATCTGATTACTGGCCGATCAATCACCCAACGATGCTCTGTATTGTCTGTCATAACAAACTCTGTTTCCCTTTCCGAGAATGGGGAAAGATCTCCAATAATTGATCTCAAATTTGATAGTAAATCCCTCCTTGATATATATTTTCACTGAATAAATAATACATGTACACACACATGTAGGCCTACATGTAATGTAGAGCTCAACAAAATCATTATTTTTCTGCTAGTCCTATACACATGTATTACAGTATTACAGTATTACATTGTATGTAATACTCTATCAAATTCTGATCCAGAAATCCTTTTCTGATGTTTATTTGAAAGTCTTCTCAAATGTTGTGCTATGCATGTATGGTCTACATGTACTTAATTACATAGTAGAATGTGTAATGAAGTACTGTACATGTAGTTTGTCAGTGATTTTCAATAAACAAATTTGCTCTGAGCCAATCAGATGCAAGGATTTTAGTAGCTTATAACAAATCTATGAAAAATCACAGACTGTTAATTTTAGGGAGAAGGACCAGCTCTCCAGGACCACAAGACCAAAATGTTGGAAGTCAAAGTAAGTTCTTTCTCTTCAGATAGGTTCTTTGTATAGGTTTGTCATTTCCATGGTAACCACTGTAAACAGACCCAGGAATGGATCAGACATGTCATGTACTCTTCACTCACTTTCACAGTGAGTTGTACTCTCATAAATCTCTTGATGACAGATCCGACTGCGCTTGGAATGCTGGGAAGAAGTTTGAAGTAATGGATGATTCTTGAAGTATTCTTGAAATATCTTCCATAGTATCCTTTCACACTGGTTAAATGATCGAATTCTTGATCAGAAGTATCAGGGTCCCGTTTCAGAAAGACTTGTTTATAGATAACAAATGCACGATTTCTACATGTAATTTACCATTAGCCAATCAGGTTGAATGATTCAATAACTTTTAACAAACTCGTTATACATGTTTTATGAAACGGGGCCCCTACGTGTACATGTAGCTGTGATCGAGTGAGTACATGTATGAATGCTCCTACTGTGTGATCAGTCACGTTGAAATGTCTAGTCTATGATCATCCGCATGCCTGCATGTTCAATGCATTACAAATGTAATTTAAATAGGAAAACGTATGCGACTTGAATAATGATGCCTCAATTGCCGTAGTTGGAGATGGCAATAGATAGTGTTTGGAACGTTCTTTAGATTGGACCATGGTTAAAGCCTACACGTGTACTCTCTGCGAGTCTCATTGGCCATTATGAGCAAATTTTCCATTTATAATATGTAATATGACAGATCCGACTACGCCCAGAATGCTGGGAAGAAGTTTGAAGTAATGGATGATTCTTGAAGTATTCTTGAAATATCTTCTATATACCCTTTCACACTGGCTATAAAATAGTGGAATTCTTGATCAGAAGTATCAGGGTCCCGTTTCATAAAGACTTGTAAAATGTGTTGGGCTATAAACCAGGCGTGAATCCATGGGGGGGGGGGGTTTACTACATTCTACAGTTTTAAACCTACATTTAGACAGGGAATAATTTTGCTTTACAAATTTGAATAGCTTGTTTGGTCATAAGAGAAAAGCTCTCAAACTACTACTTACATGTATATGTACCGGTAAGTAATGTACAGTCTTACAGTATGTACCGGTATGTAAAAATATGCTATACAAAGACTTTTTGCATAGCAGTCTTTAAAAAATGTGGAGCAAATTGCGATGCGATACCAGGAAAATTATTCCCCGCTAGATCTTGGGAAATCAGCCGTTAGACCTACATGTATAATAGTAAAATGTGCAGTACCTGACAAATTTGTGAAATGATAAAACACAGAGTGCCAATGCAAGTGTGCATCAATCAGCTGTACTGTATTCTCTGCGTTAATAGATTTTGTGCAAATTATATGAATCAATGCAATATATGCCAAGCCATCAGGTATTCTGGGGCCTGTAACATAAAACTTAGCGATTGATCATGGGACCGATTTCTACAATTGATTGCATTGACTACTGTGTATGATCAGTCGTAGATATCAGCCTTACGATCAATTTCTAAGGTTTGTCTCACAGGGCCCTGACTGGTCGTCCCCAGGGTGCATTTCCTCTTTAGAGTACGCCTGAAATGAGTTGCTATGGTAATGGGCATCAAGTGGTTTTTCAGATGGTGAATATGAGGCTGGAGGGCAGCGGTTAGTTCAAAATCGATCTCCATGGTTTTTTTGCTCCTCTGCGGTTTAATTCAGTGGTCGATATTGAAAGATTTGATTTCAAACCCACATGTACAATGTACAGAAGGATATTAAAAGCATATTAAAGGTCCCTCGGAGTCTGAGAATGTAGAATGTTAAATATAAACTGATAAAATTTTAAAGAATAACTGGCTTGAGTTTAACATCATTGTCTCACTGTATACAGTACCTGTACTGGAATATGGCAAACATATTAAATAAGAAGTAATTTTTTTTGGTGGAGTTTGATAAAATGTTTTTTGTAGTAATAGTTGATTGTTACTGGTGCAAAGTCTGGTTTGGTGATATTTGTTGCCACTTTTTTTCTCCCTATTTTTGGAAGGCATGTTGAAATGTAGTGGAATACACTGTACATACTTCACTCTGTACTACACTTCTACCACGTACCCCGCCTCTACAGTGTATGCCTGCTTCTTCACAAGAAATGTGAAGAGAAAAAAGAGGGCAGACTGCAAAAGTGCTGAGGTCTGTGAAAACCCGAAGTCAATGGAAATTTGAAGGAATCATCACTTCGGTGACAATAAGAGCAAGCCAAGGTTCAAACCTTTTTTCCTCCCATTCAGGTTGAGCTAAAGAATATTATCACTAAACATCACTCACATTTTGCCCACGTGAGGTCTGAAGTAACTGTATTATACCCCTTTTATGAACCCAATTATGCGGCTAATAGCAGCATAATTTGGTCGTAAAATCGGAGGAGGACCAGAGTTATCCGCATTATTTTGATGCTGCAATTATCCGCATAATAGCGGCATCGGGACCAGATTTTGACTTTATGAACACATTTTCAAAGTAATGCGGATAATTGCCATGGTGCGGTCACAAGGTCACCCTTTTCCAACACAACCGCATCGGAGGGGGCATGTGCAGTTGCCATGATGATTATCCGCCTTTTTCAGGACGGGTGCTCGTAAAAATAGTGCGGATTATTTTCGGAGTTTGTTAACGCAATTTTTATTGAATTATCCGCATTACTCTTATGCGGCTAATGGGTTTATGAAAGGGGTATAAGGTTGCACTTTTCCACATTTGGTTTCATAGTGTGGTGAAAAGCCAAAGATATGTATATAGGGGGGGGGGGGGGGGGGGGGAGGGGTAGGGTGAATTGTAGATGTTCATTTTATGGGATGATGAGGGAGTATGGCAGATGATGGTATCAGGGTGTGTTGAGCAAGCCTATGGATAAAGAGAAATTAGAAGACTATATGGAGTATTAGAAAAGTCAGTGGCCGGGAAAGGGGGTGGGGGGGGGGAGGGGGTAGTCCAATTTCCAATTTGTCCCCTTGTGAGAGGAAAGCTTCTCTCTTGAAAGCCCAACATCGTGGGAGAACAAAAAATCACATTACCCCCACCCCCCCTCCGTCTGCTAATACATTCTAAGGTGGACTTGGCTGGGGGGGGGGGGGGGTATATGACTGGACCTAGGTGGGAGGGGTAGGAGTCACCTACTAAACCCACAAAAACTTTTTAAACCAAGCACATTCACAAAATGGTAAATATGGTGTTATCATATTGTCAGTGATTTTACGAACTGGCTCAAACCTCAACTGGTCTCCAAACACGATTTCGAGATCTGAAATTTGGCAAATCAATAGAGGGAATCACTGGCTTTCAGAATATGCAAACAAATAGATTTTGAAAATTTGACCGAAAATTAGGTTTGAGCTGGTTGTAAATTCACTGACGATATCTTCAGGTAAATTTGTTTTTTGTTGGGGATTGGGAAATTCTATGATACCTATCTGCATCATTATTTCATAAAATCTTTCAACCATGACTTGGTTCCTAAAAATTGTTGGATGTTGTGAATTAATTTTGATTTTGACATTGATATTTTTGGCACATTTTTACCTATTCCTGCTTTTTTAACACCATTACAAAAGCATACTTTGCCATTACAATTACAGGTATCTATCAGGATCAATTCCTTGAATGCATGAGCGCTGAAAGGCAGCTCAAGCTAAAGCCGGAGTAATAATAATAATTTAATTTTTTTTTTTCAATTTCAATTTCAATTTCAATAACATCGCACCTCGGAATATAAAATTTCTAGATAGATGGCGCTATATAATTGCCTATTATTATTATTATTATGTAGGCCAACATGGACCATCCAAAATGATAGCAACTTTTTTTTTTATCATAACCCCCTCCCCTCCCCACCACACCACTCCCACCCCTACTCACCTACATGTACTGTAACATAACTGTGTTCACCATTCATAAACAGTAGAAATAATTGGTTGGATTCCATGCACTTATTTGGTAGAGAAAACTTTGTTCATTCTCTAGAAGAAGCAAGGACTGTCTCAAGATGCTCTCACACCTGGTTTTAGAATGGATAAATATCTATAAATTACAAATTTTGTTCAGAGCTCAAAATACCTTGTTTAATGCGTTCACGCAGGCCTGCCGTTGCCAGATAAAGTTCTTGTAGTGATGACCCCCAAAACAAGGCTCATGAATGCATTCCACCATTACATGTATTTCTTGGAAGTCAAATTTAAATCAGACTTTACTAAGGGGGTCCAGGCATTTTTTTTAAATACTGGATGGGTATGAATGCACCTTCAGATCTAGTCTAGATCTGGATGTTGAGAGTTATTTATTTGGAAAACCCTACACTCATTCATCCCATGCCCTCTTTTCACAGGAAAATACTGTGGGGTGAATGAGTGTAGGGTTTTCCAAACGAATAAATACTAACGTCCAGATCTATAGACTACTTCAGATCGAGCGTCAGGCACAAATCCCTCATCAACAAACTCTATCCTACCATCTTCATCCACATTTCCTTCTCATTAAATCTCCTTTTATAGTTAGCCCATCCCCCTTGGCAGTGGCGTACCTAGGATTTTTCACAGGGGGGGCAAAATCGGCCGACAAAAAATTTGACAAGCAAATAATAAAGGTTTTCGTCCCAGAAGAAAATTTGACAAGCAAAAAAAAAAAAAAAAAAAAAAGGTCTTCAAGCTCGTCAGGGGGGGCAGAGTGCCCCCCCTGCCCCCCTGTTTCATGAAACCTTGAAATGCACAATTTCTTGAACAAGGTCACTATCAGCCAATCAACTTGAATGATTTCAGTAGCTTTATACTGTAATCGCAAATTAGTTGCTGGAAAACAAGTTCTATGAAACAGGGCCCCCACACTTCCTTTTCTTTTCTTTTTCATCTCATCTCTTGTCCTTTCTCTCACTTTCATGCTCACAGCTTTGTTTCCCTTCTCCTACCCCTCTCTTTCACATCTTTTGTTTTCATATCATCGCTCTGTATTTGTACAATGTAGTAGTCTCCGTTCTAATATGCAACTAATGCAGGTATTAAGCAAGTGTATATCCATTTGGCGAGTCGAGCACAGAGTTCATTATTTAGGTCCTCTATGCACAAGAATGCGTGTATTGTTTGTTTTATACACGCCCCCTCACCCATGTTACCCCGAATGCTATATTTGATCTAAATTCTAGATAATTCTAGATTATTCCAGAACTCGCACTATCCTGCACTCTGACGTCAGAGTGCAGGATAGTGCATTTGGTATGACGTCAGAGTGCAGGATAGTGCATTTTGGATGCAATAGTGCAATTCGCTGAATATCATATGATCCGATTTGGACCAATCAGATTACAGAACATTCTTGGGAGTTGTATAAATTCCACTATACAGTTACTCTGCTTTTCTCTATTCCTTTCCAGTTGAAAATTTCTGTATCTTTTCCGGTATCCCCTTCTCCCCATCATTGTTTATTCTCTCTTTGCTTCTTTCCTTTATATCTATCTTGAAAGGTTGGAGCTATCATAAACAATGATAATTCAATTCAAGTTCCCATATGGTTTTTGTATTATAGAAGATACCATAAAATTGTAGTATAATTCTACAAGTAAAATGTTTGGCAAAGCATTTACAAGAAATATTGCTTTTGATTGTAAATGTCAGTCTCATTTCAATATATCGTGTGCCACAGGTCCAATCAATATGTTAAACATTTATGTTTTTAAAAATCATAGAAAGAGTGGTAATGAGGGTTTTGAATTCCAGAATTTGAGCTGAAGTCAAATTGACCAACCCCATCTTCTTCCGTACACCGTGCAGGTTTACCATGCATTCGCTTCCTGTTGGCTTCAAATGCATAATTGAGAGGGAAAGAAATCGCTTTGATCCTGAAAGATGTTTTTGAAATTGCAATCTTAAATTACACGAACTGGCAGTAGTTGAGGAAGAAACCATTATTACTGCAGTCCAAAATTATTGGAGGATGATTGTCTTGCGAAGATTTAAGTCTTCTTGCTCGTAAATTTGTCTGCCCAAAACGTGGTAGCCGTCACCATCAATCATCGGCCGCAGGAAGATTGGGTAAGTCCCTGGAAATGAAGAAGTCTTCTTCTAGGCTACCTTATACCATACAAGGTTTTATCTCCATCAGACTTTATACCGTAATACTTCCCAAATTATCCAGCGATTTTTCAATTAGGGTGTAATTGTACTTTGTGCTTTATATAGGGTGAGTATTTTAAAAACTCTTCCTAGTAGGTTCTGATTTAGATCAGCATGAATGTGTAAAATATTTTTCGGGTATTTTGTGGCCCGAAAAAGTTATGGTAAATTTATGGATATTTGGGTGATTGATTTGGTTTTAAAGCACTAGGTACATGCAAGATTTACATGTAGGTATCATTCGCTCTTGGACAGTTGGGAAATAATTGCAAAATGAAAGTGATATTTCTGTTTGGGGGGAACAGTTATTGTGAGGTTTCAGCTTGTATTCCAAGCTTCTGTTAGCCAAAACCTAAACTGAAATATTGAGATGATTTGCTTATTTTATTTCATTATCAATTCATTAGAAATTTATTTTTAAATAATAGGGTTGCTTTGTAATTATGAAGTCTGAACTCTCAATTCATTTTATTAAATCATTTAAAAAATCAATATACAAACCAAAATATATACAAAATCATACATGAATGTACAGTATAGTTTAAATGATTAGGGTGCCCCTAAAAGCAAAAGCTTGATGAGTGGGACACCCAATACATATAAGCGTACATTAAAGTGAAAAGGTAACGATAATAAACACAAACAATACATAAGAAAATAAGACGGTAAACCTACAGGGGAGAGGAGGGGGGGGGGGTCAGGAAAAGGGTGTGGAAATGAAGTATGTGATTAATTGGCATACATAACTACAAGTAAACTTTTGAGTTTTGTTTTAAATGCAGTAACATTTGTGCTAGAAATTACATTGGAAGGGAGCCGAGGGAATTCCATATTCTATTGAATAGTCTATAGAACTCTTGATTTTAGATTTGATAGTATGACTTCATGTAGTGAATAATTTGTTTATAACCCACATGGAGCTTTATCTAAACCATTTTCCTGTAAGAACTGTATCAATTATCTTCCCATTGTTAGTCTCAATAATTTATTGAATTGAATTGAATTGAAGGTTTTATTATCATTTCATCGCAGCCAGTGGCTGAATTGAGAAAGATTTACAAAGTAAAAACATAATATATAAACATAAACAGTGAAATATTTGATGTACATGTAAATCATAACCGTAACAACAGTGAAAGTAAACAAATATTTTTTGAAAGAAATGTCCAATATAAACCAATTAATATTCTAGTAAACTTTGGAGACATGATAAACCAATGCGTATAAACTTACTATTATAGAGTTTTACTTGAAGTTGAATTTGTTGGTATAAAGAATAGTGTTTTAAGAAATAAATTGCAAAAATTTGAATATCATATAAAAGGTTATGGAAAAATTGCAGAAATAAAGGATTCACGGAGTGCATAATTGAGTAGCCTAGTATTCTCGAAAAATTCTAGTAATTTAACATAATTAGATGAATTCAAAGAAATATGAAAATAATGCATCAACAATTTAAAAACTTTAAAAACTGAAATGTACATCCAAATTTATGAAAGAAGTTTATATTAAGAAAAATTTAGGCTTGATTGGGGTACATGGTGAAGATTCATTATATAATAAAGCTCACTGTAACACAGTGAATGAATCCTTAATATATCCCTGAATGGAATGTGCAATAAATCTGTTAGCCTCCCGCTAATCTAGGAGCACTTGTACCCTGTACAACCTTCCTGCTTGAAATGACTTCATATCTCATGCTGAAGGGAATCGGCTTGACCAAATGTAAACAATGAATCTTTACATTTTCCTTGGTGCTAGAGGAGACTCACCCTGAAATATGTAGGGCCAATATTCAAACATTGATAAAGTTTTATTGATAGTACATGTAGGTCCAATAACATTGATAAAGTTTTATTAATAGTACATGCAGGACAGAGACTGAAAGATTTTCATAGTTGATGGTTTCAGAAACAAGTATTTCTTTCTTAGGATGTGTTATGGAATTTTGAAGGGCAGTTATCACAAATTGTGAAGTATCAACTCTGAGCACTGAGAGAGAGAGAAAGAGAGTGAGAGAGAAGGTGAAAGAAAGGGATGGAGAGAAATTATAGAAAGGGGGGGGGTATAAAAAGTATGGTGAGGAGGACACTCAGAAGGAAATCAGGGGGAAGAGGTTGCAGTTGGGAGGAGGGGAGGGGGAATGGAAGGGGGGGGGGGGGCGATACATCGTCCAAAATCGAGATGAATACAGAAAAAGAAAAGAGGAGGAAACAAAGAGGATGCATGGTGAATGCACTGCTGAATAATATACTTGTGATGTATATCCATTGGTCCCCTTTAACTCCCTTTTTTGATGCAGAGAATGTTTTCATATCTTCTGCTGATAAGACTGGTGTAAGTACACATCTTCCGAGCCATTAAACTCTAGAGGGCAATCCAATCAACTAGGGGTCAAGGGTCACTTTATGAAAGCAACACAAGACGAGATACATGTACATGTAGGACATCTTTCAGCTCATTCAGACGCAGAAGATGCAGTATCTTGAAATTACTGTAAAAGATTTATAGCACTGCATGACCGTCTGCCCATAGAATTACCATACATGTACAACTTCAAGGACTTCATATGGTGTTTTTGTATACATGTAGTTTAAGACAGAAACATGTACACATTGTCAAACTATATCCTTGCTGTGGTGTTAAAAGAGTGTTTCAAAAAAATAACATTTTGAGGGCAGCTCAGAAAACGCTGTATTTTGGAAGATGGGGCAACCGCAATATTTTGTCTGAAAATAGTCTCCTTTAATGCTGTAGTAAAAAAAACAGTTGCCTCTCTCATTCTGAATAGTCCTTAGTTTTTGCCGTCATGTTTCAGCTACCGGTATTATTTCATGAAATCTTTCCCAAAATTAGGTTTGTATTATTTAATTCACACTGTACTAGATCTAGATCTCTGATGATATATATATGGTGAAAATTTATCATGAAATTTAAGACTTTCTCTTGACACACATTGTTTTTATAGTGCAACCACATGTAGGTCTTTAATAACTTTTAACTCTTTGTTTTGTAAGCAAGGGACACTCTTCACGGCTGCAATTGTCACGCTACTTTTATAGTTCTTGTCAAGAGGAGAGGTTGACAGTGTTTAAATTCACTCCACACTCTTGAATGGTCCTCATCATCAAAGTTGGAATAATTGCATTCAGCATTGACTGGTGTGGATAGAAATACCCAAGGATCATATTAATCACTGCCATACCTCACTCTAATCTTTGAGTGATATGGATAGTCTCGTTTGTACATGTAACTCTCACATCCTTTTTTGGAAATTCTGTATTCCATGCATGTTTAATAGCCTTAGGGAAACTTACTTTGAATGTGAACTCTACATGTATACGGTAATGTTTTATAATGGGATCATTTTGTTTTGCTATAATGAATGTAGGTGTTGGGCAGGGGGTATTGAAATCAATATAATATTAAGAGAAAAACTTGCCTTTTTTCACAATTGCAGAAAAATGCGAAACAACATGCTATCAAATTTGAAATTAGAGCAATATTTTAAATGCATCAGGTCAAGGTCATTAGTAATTGATACATACCTTTAGATATTAAAAGTAGAATGTGAAAAGGGTCATTGAGCCTACATGTATTGATATTCGGGAGCGCACTCCATCAGCATTTATTTTCAGGTATAGACAACTTTGTTTGGTTTTGATTGGCTGAGCAGCACTGTTACCATGGTAACTTGGGTTTAAAACAAACTTTGTAGGATAATGCGTGGATCCAAGGAGGATCCATGGATAAAGCATCCAACAAGTCCTCTATTATGCTTTTCACACTGCACTTTTTGTCCTAAATTGGTGGGGCTAAGGGGGGGTCTTAGCCCCACCAATTTCCCGGGGTTAAGCTTAGCCCACTTTGTTTTCACACTACTTTTTAGCAAAGTGGCCTAGCACGGTAAATAGTACGGTACTATCTGGCCCTGCAAAAAAGCAGGGTTAGCCGGCTTAATTGCGGTGCTAAGAGATGCAGTGTGAAACGAAACAGGGCTAAGCAAAAGTGGGGCTAAGCATTAGCCAATCACAGAAGTCGAAATTGCACGTTAATCGCGCTCTGTATGGTAAAATCAATAATATTTATGAGCTGTGTGATTGCCCGGGGTTAAGGCGTTAACCCCGGCTAAGCAATAGTACGGGGTTAAGAAAGACAGTGTGAATCGAAAAAAAGATAGTCTGGGGTTAAGGATAGTCCGGGGTTAAGGATAATATGGGGTTATAAAGGAAATGCAGTGTGAAAAGCATATATATAGGTATCCAGCGCTTTTAATAGAAACAATGCATATCATTATTAAAGCGCTTTATGTTTTATTATTTCACGTTCCCCAGGGATCCCTATAAACACAATAGCGATTGATCGTACGTTTGATTTTTCATGATTGATTTTACATTGTAGTCATGCAATCAATCACAGAAAATTGTTCTACGACCATTGCTAAGCTTTGTGTTACGGACCCCAGATCACCTTCTATTTTAATATAGGCCTCCTGTATGCAATGTTGAGTTCATAAATTTTCATACAAGTCAGCACAAATCCTCATAGAAGAGAAAAGATAAAGGCCTTGCAGGGAACATCATCTCGGAGAGGACTTGGCTGTCGAGCTGGGAGTCATCTGCTATAATTGAAAACTGCCCGATGGGATCTATTTTGGAGCCCCCCTATCAGTGAAATTTTAATTGAAGCTATAAATGTCTACCCTACAATATCAACGGATTTTACGATGCATGGCTCATCAGCGGAATGCGATAGTTTGTTTATGATATGCGATATTTATAGCGGAGCTTCTCGACATGGTATATACAGGGATTTATCCGTCACTGATATTTGTCGCGGCAAGATTTTTAATTGAAAATTTTTTTTGGTGTGTACATGTGTATACATTTAGATGTGATGAGGTTTTGCAAGCATATGTCATCTCTTTGGTGACAAAACTCAGACGTATGAAGACAGGGCATATTGTGTCCTAGGGCAAAAGTGCTTCATGAATTATTCAGCTACTATTATTTTTCTTTGATAAAAAAGGGTTGAGAATAATGACAGATATTTTAACTTGATTTCATCAAATAACTTCTAGGAGGTCACAAATGAATGTTCCCTTGTACCCTACACAATGAAATACATACGATTGTTGACAAATCAATTGTCTTTGTCAATATTTTTTTCAGTGGCTGCAGTCTAAAACGCAACGCCAGCAGCCGTCATAGTTCGGTCTTGTTGAAGAAGACTTGGGTGGGTGCATGCTGTACATGTATGCTTACTATTTCAACAACAAAAAAAAGATTATACTGTATAAAATAAAGGGCAAAGACCAGAAATAAAAGTCAGCAACATGTATTTGGGTGCTATCTACATGTACATGTACACTCTGTGCACTCCAGTGCATCTTGGAACTATATTAATGTACATACATACATACATACATGTACGTGTACATGTAGTTCCGTTCGTGTTTGATTGTGAATTGTTCTCAATACATTTGTTTTTGTGTATGAGCTGCCTTTGTATACATTGTACATGAACTTGGATTTAAAAACATCATTTTCTCTCATATTCTTTTGTTTCTCTATGAAATATCAGTCAACTGACTATATTTTACCCCCCTGAATATAGTATTAAATCTATCAAAATGCTTGTAATAAATTTTTACGAATAATTGTTTTCAGATGGTTTAACTATATCAGTACTCATGGCCGACCAATACTTACTGAGGGACCAACCACATTAGGCTGGAACATTCATCTTTAAGACAATCTATAGGAAGGTGAGAGACAGTGTGAACGGATCAAGATGGCTTCCAAGGTTGGGGAGAAGATGATGCTAAAGGTTTACCAACCTAATGGGACCTTCAACTCAGTCAAATGCATGGAAACTACAGATATAAAGGTAACTTTATTAAAGGTTATAATGATTGATTCAGTAATGATGATAGTGATATTATATGATTTAACAATGGTGATTATGATGATGACAATGGAGATGATGATGCTGCTGATGATAATGATGATAGTCATTGATTATGATGATGATGATGTCGTCATTATCATCATTGATCGATCACCATCGTCATCAAAATCATCAACGACTATCATCATCAATGACTTTCATCATCATCATCATCATCACCATCATCATCATCATCATCATCATTGTCAATAACCATCATCATTGTCAATGACCATCATCATCAACATACGTAAGAAGCAGAATCATGAAGATGGGGATGATGATGATGATTTTCAGTCATTGCAAGTACATGTACATACAAAAGTAGGTATTTTGTGCATAGTGAACCCTGCCCCACCACATTTATTACATACAGGGTGTATGTTTTTAGAAAGGCAAATTATAGGGAAAAACATTAACAGTATGTACACACCGCGGCGGCATATAGGCCGTACCCCCGAATTTGCGAATCATCTATAAAAAAAGGAGGAAATTCTAAGATAAAACAAAGTTCATGTAAATAGAACTGAGGAAATAAGAATTGGGTCATGACAGGTCAGTGAGACGGTTTTGAAATTAAAAACATCCTGATCTATTCAAACGTTATCATGGTAGTTTGGCATTGTCCAGGTGTGTATTCAGGTTTGATTAGATTTGGCACAAACCCAAAGATTCATGGTGTAATGCAAACAGTACATCAAGAGGTGGTTTCAGACCGCCTCAAAGTTCGTCAGTTCCAGGTATTCTCTGATCGGGAAATTTACCCCGATCAGAAAATACCAGGTATTTTGGTAATGTGAAAGCAAACTACGCGTAATTTCCCCGAAAGAAAATACCCGCTAAATAGTAGGTACTTGGCGAAATTACGAGAACTTTCGCGGGGATTTTTCCAAGGTCGCAGGTATTTTGGCAATGTGAAAGCAATTTACGGGAACTTTTAGCAAAGCGTGTCGTTTGGCGCGGGCGCCGTGGGTGGCTGCTGGGCTAGTGATTTTGAATCTCGCGCCTTGCCTGCTTATACAGACCATACTGCGCATGCTCGTAACTTCAGGAACTTATCCCGAAGGGTATGTTTTGGGGCGGTGTGAATGCAGGAATAATTAATGGGTATTTTTTAGCCTAAAAAAAGTTCTCGTAATTTAACGGGGATTCTTATGATCGAGGCGGTTTGAAACCACCTAATGATATCAATTTGTATGCTTTATTCGGGCCTGACATGTTATTGGTCCATGAATGCATCTA
>NW_026974449.1:0-21443 GCF_037042905.1 Lytechinus pictus | reverse complement strand
TAATATTAAGAAGATAAAGCAGATCCGATGAGTTTTTATTTTTCGCCCTACCCGCGACTGGTCCAAATTTTCCAAAATATGACCAAATTGATTTCTTCAAAATTGCCCCCGAGACCCCCCCCAATTCAGCCGTCTCCGCTCTGTGGGATCTTCTAACATCCATAGGCATCAATATTAAGAAGATAAAGCAGATCCGATGAGTTTTTATTTTTCGCCCTACCCGCGACTGGTCCAAATTTTCCAAAATATGACCAAATTGATTTCTTCAAAATTGCCCCCGAGACCCCCCCCAATTCAGCCGTCTCCGCTCTGTGGGATCTTCTAACATCCATAGGCATCAATATTAAGAAGATAAAGCAGATCCGATGAGTTTTTATTTTTCGCCCTACCCGCGACTGGTCCAAATTTTCCAAAATATGACCAAATTGATTTCTTCAAAATTGCCCCCGAGACCCCCCCCAATTCAGCCGTCTCCGCTCTGTGGGATCTTCTAACATCCATAGGCATCAATATTAAGAAGATAAAGCAGATCCGATGAGTTTTTATTTTTCGCCCTACCCGCGACTGGTCCAAATTTTCCAAAATATGACCAAATTGATTTCTTCAAAATTGCCCCCGAGACCCCCCCCAATTCAGCCGTCTCCGCTCTGTGGGATCTTCTAACATCCATAGGCATCAATATTAAGAAGATAAAGCAGATCCGATGAGTTTTTATTTTTCGCCCTACCCGCGACTGGTCCAAATTTTCCAAAATATGACCAAATTGATTTCTTCAAAATTGCCCCCGAGACCCCCCCCAATTCAGCCGTCTCCGCTCTGTGGGATCTTCTAACATCCATAGGCATCAATATTAAGAAGATAAAGCAGATCCGATGAGTTTTTATTTTTCGCCCTACCCGCGACTGGTCCAAATTTTCCAAAATATGACCAAATTGATTTCTTCAAAATTGCCCCCGAGACCCCCCCCAATTCAGCCGTCTCCGCTCTGTGGGATCTTCTAACATCCATAGGCATCAATATTAAGAAGATAAAGCAGATCCGATGAGTTTTTATTTTTCGCCCTACCCGCGACTGGTCCAAATTTTCCAAAATATGACCAAATTGATTTCTTCAAAATTGCCCCCGAGACCCCCCCCAATTCAGCCGTCTCCGCTCTGTGGGATCTTCTAACATCCATAGGCATCAATATTAAGAAGATAAAGCAGATCCGATGAGTTTTTATTTTTCGCCCTACCCGCGACTGGTCCAAATTTTCCAAAATATGACCAAATTGATTTCTTCAAAATTGCCCCCGAGACCCCCCCCAATTCAGCCGTCTCCGCTCTGTGGGATCTTCTAACATCCATAGGCATCAATATTAAGAAGATAAAGCAGATCCGATGAGTTTTTATTTTTCGCCCTACCCGCGACTGGTCCAAATTTTCCAAAATATGACCAAATTGATTTCTTCAAAATTGCCCCCGAGACCCCCCCCAATTCAGCCGTCTCCGCTCTGTGGGATCTTCTAACATCCATAGGCATCAATATTAAGAAGATAAAGCAGATCCGATGAGTTTTTATTTTTCGCCCTACCCGCGACTGGTCCAAATTTTCCAAAATATGACCAAATTGATTTCTTCAAAATTGCCCCCGAGACCCCCCCCAATTCAGCCGTCTCCGCTCTGTGGGATCTTCTAACATCCATAGGCATCAATATTAAGAAGATAAAGCAGATCCGATGAGTTTTTATTTTTCGCCCTACCCGCGACTGGTCCAAATTTTCCAAAATATGACCAAATTGATTTCTTCAAAATTGCCCCCGAGACCCCCCCCAATTCAGCCGTCTCCGCTCTGTGGGATCTTCTAACATCCATAGGCATCAATATTAAGAAGATAAAGCAGATCCGATGAGTTTTTATTTTTCGCCCTACCCGCGACTGGTCCAAATTTTCCAAAATATGACCAAATTGATTTCTTCAAAATTGCCCCCGAGACCCCCCCCAATTCAGCCGTCTCCGCTCTGTGGGATCTTCTAACATCCATAGGCATCAATATTAAGAAGATAAAGCAGATCCGATGAGTTTTTATTTTTCGCCCTACCCGCGACTGGTCCAAATTTTCCAAAATATGACCAAATTGATTTCTTCAAAATTGCCCCCGAGACCCCCCCCAATTCAGCCGTCTCCGCTCTGTGGGATCTTCTAACATCCATAGGCATCAATATTAAGAAGATAAAGCAGATCCGATGAGTTTTTATTTTTCGCCCTACCCGCGACTGGTCCAAATTTTCCAAAATATGACCAAATTGATTTCTTCAAAATTGCCCCCGAGACCCCCCCCAATTCAGCCGTCTCCGCTCTGTGGGATCTTCTAACATCCATAGGCATCAATATTAAGAAGATAAAGCAGATCCGATGAGTTTTTATTTTTCGCCCTACCCGCGACTGGTCCAAATTTTCCAAAATATGACCAAATTGATTTCTTCAAAATTGCCCCCGAGACCCCCCCCAATTCAGCCGTCTCCGCTCTGTGGGATCTTCTAACATCCATAGGCATCAATATTAAGAAGATAAAGCAGATCCGATGAGTTTTTATTTTTCGCCCTACCCGCGACTGGTCCAAATTTTCCAAAATATGACCAAATTGATTTCTTCAAAATTGCCCCCGAGACCCCCCCCAATTCAGCCGTCTCCGCTCTGTGGGATCTTCTAACATCCATAGGCATCAATATTAAGAAGATAAAGCAGATCCGATGAGTTTTTATTTTTCGCCCTACCCGCGACTGGTCCAAATTTTCCAAAATATGACCAAATTGATTTCTTCAAAATTGCCCCCGAGACCCCCCCCAATTCAGCCGTCTCCGCTCTGTGGGATCTTCTAACATCCATAGGCATCAATATTAAGAAGATAAAGCAGATCCGATGAGTTTTTATTTTTCGCCCTACCCGCGACTGGTCCAAATTTTCCAAAATATGACCAAATTGATTTCTTCAAAATTGCCCCCGAGACCCCCCCCAATTCAGCCGTCTCCGCTCTGTGGGATCTTCTAACATCCATAGGCATCAATATTAAGAAGATAAAGCAGATCCGATGAGTTTTTATTTTTCGCCCTACCCGCGACTGGTCCAAATTTTCCAAAATATGACCAAATTGATTTCTTCAAAATTGCCCCCGAGACCCCCCCCAATTCAGCCGTCTCCGCTCTGTGGGATCTTCTAACATCCATAGGCATCAATATTAAGAAGATAAAGCAGATCCGATGAGTTTTTATTTTTCGCCCTACCCGCGACTGGTCCAAATTTTCCAAAATATGACCAAATTGATTTCTTCAAAATTGCCCCCGAGACCCCCCCCAATTCAGCCGTCTCCGCTCTGTGGGATCTTCTAACATCCATAGGCATCAATATTAAGAAGATAAAGCAGATCCGATGAGTTTTTATTTTTCGCCCTACCCGCGACTGGTCCAAATTTTCCAAAATATGACCAAATTGATTTCTTCAAAATTGCCCCCGAGACCCCCCCCAATTCAGCCGTCTCCGCTCTGTGGGATCTTCTAACATCCATAGGCATCAATATTAAGAAGATAAAGCAGATCCGATGAGTTTTTATTTTTCGCCCTACCCGCGACTGGTCCAAATTTTCCAAAATATGACCAAATTGATTTCTTCAAAATTGCCCCCGAGACCCCCCCCAATTCAGCCGTCTCCGCTCTGTGGGATCTTCTAACATCCATAGGCATCAATATTAAGAAGATAAAGCAGATCCGATGAGTTTTTATTTTTCGCCCTACCCGCGACTGGTCCAAATTTTCCAAAATATGACCAAATTGATTTCTTCAAAATTGCCCCCGAGACCCCCCCCAATTCAGCCGTCTCCGCTCTGTGGGATCTTCTAACATCCATAGGCATCAATATTAAGAAGATAAAGCAGATCCGATGAGTTTTTATTTTTCGCCCTACCCGCGACTGGTCCAAATTTTCCAAAATATGACCAAATTGATTTCTTCAAAATTGCCCCCGAGACCCCCCCCAATTCAGCCGTCTCCGCTCTGTGGGATCTTCTAACATCCATAGGCATCAATATTAAGAAGATAAAGCAGATCCGATGAGTTTTTATTTTTCGCCCTACCCGCGACTGGTCCAAATTTTCCAAAATATGACCAAATTGATTTCTTCAAAATTGCCCCCGAGACCCCCCCCAATTCAGCCGTCTCCGCTCTGTGGGATCTTCTAACATCCATAGGCATCAATATTAAGAAGATAAAGCAGATCCGATGAGTTTTTATTTTTCGCCCTACCCGCGACTGGTCCAAATTTTCCAAAATATGACCAAATTGATTTCTTCAAAATTGCCCCCGAGACCCCCCCCAATTCAGCCGTCTCCGCTCTGTGGGATCTTCTAACATCCATAGGCATCAATATTAAGAAGATAAAGCAGATCCGATGAGTTTTTATTTTTCGCCCTACCCGCGACTGGTCCAAATTTTCCAAAATATGACCAAATTGATTTCTTCAAAATTGCCCCCGAGACCCCCCCCAATTCAGCCGTCTCCGCTCTGTGGGATCTTCTAACATCCATAGGCATCAATATTAAGAAGATAAAGCAGATCCGATGAGTTTTTATTTTTCGCCCTACCCGCGACTGGTCCAAATTTTCCAAAATATGACCAAATTGATTTCTTCAAAATTGCCCCCGAGACCCCCCCCAATTCAGCCGTCTCCGCTCTGTGGGATCTTCTAACATCCATAGGCATCAATATTAAGAAGATAAAGCAGATCCGATGAGTTTTTATTTTTCGCCCTACCCGCGACTGGTCCAAATTTTCCAAAATATGACCAAATTGATTTCTTCAAAATTGCCCCCGAGACCCCCCCCAATTCAGCCGTCTCCGCTCTGTGGGATCTTCTAACATCCATAGGCATCAATATTAAGAAGATAAAGCAGATCCGATGAGTTTTTATTTTTCGCCCTACCCGCGACTGGTCCAAATTTTCCAAAATATGACCAAATTGATTTCTTCAAAATTGCCCCCGAGACCCCCCCCAATTCAGCCGTCTCCGCTCTGTGGGATCTTCTAACATCCATAGGCATCAATATTAAGAAGATAAAGCAGATCCGATGAGTTTTTATTTTTCGCCCTACCCGCGACTGGTCCAAATTTTCCAAAATATGACCAAATTGATTTCTTCAAAATTGCCCCCGAGACCCCCCCCAATTCAGCCGTCTCCGCTCTGTGGGATCTTCTAACATCCATAGGCATCAATATTAAGAAGATAAAGCAGATCCGATGAGTTTTTATTTTTCGCCCTACCCGCGACTGGTCCAAATTTTCCAAAATATGACCAAATTGATTTCTTCAAAATTGCCCCCGAGACCCCCCCCAATTCAGCCGTCTCCGCTCTGTGGGATCTTCTAACATCCATAGGCATCAATATTAAGAAGATAAAGCAGATCCGATGAGTTTTTATTTTTCGCCCTACCCGCGACTGGTCCAAATTTTCCAAAATATGACCAAATTGATTTCTTCAAAATTGCCCCCGAGACCCCCCCCAATTCAGCCGTCTCCGCTCTGTGGGATCTTCTAACATCCATAGGCATCAATATTAAGAAGATAAAGCAGATCCGATGAGTTTTTATTTTTCGCCCTACCCGCGACTGGTCCAAATTTTCCAAAATATGACCAAATTGATTTCTTCAAAATTGCCCCCGAGACCCCCCCCAATTCAGCCGTCTCCGCTCTGTGGGATCTTCTAACATCCATAGGCATCAATATTAAGAAGATAAAGCAGATCCGATGAGTTTTTATTTTTCGCCCTACCCGCGACTGGTCCAAATTTTCCAAAATATGACCAAATTGATTTCTTCAAAATTGCCCCCGAGACCCCCCCCAATTCAGCCGTCTCCGCTCTGTGGGATCTTCTAACATCCATAGGCATCAATATTAAGAAGATAAAGCAGATCCGATGAGTTTTTATTTTTCGCCCTACCCGCGACTGGTCCAAATTTTCCAAAATATGACCAAATTGATTTCTTCAAAATTGCCCCCGAGACCCCCCCCAATTCAGCCGTCTCCGCTCTGTGGGATCTTCTAACATCCATAGGCATCAATATTAAGAAGATAAAGCAGATCCGATGAGTTTTTATTTTTCGCCCTACCCGCGACTGGTCCAAATTTTCCAAAATATGACCAAATTGATTTCTTCAAAATTGCCCCCGAGACCCCCCCCAATTCAGCCGTCTCCGCTCTGTGGGATCTTCTAACATCCATAGGCATCAATATTAAGAAGATAAAGCAGATCCGATGAGTTTTTATTTTTCGCCCTACCCGCGACTGGTCCAAATTTTCCAAAATATGACCAAATTGATTTCTTCAAAATTGCCCCCGAGACCCCCCCCAATTCAGCCGTCTCCGCTCTGTGGGATCTTCTAACATCCATAGGCATCAATATTAAGAAGATAAAGCAGATCCGATGAGTTTTTATTTTTCGCCCTACCCGCGACTGGTCCAAATTTTCCAAAATATGACCAAATTGATTTCTTCAAAATTGCCCCCGAGACCCCCCCCAATTCAGCCGTCTCCGCTCTGTGGGATCTTCTAACATCCATAGGCATCAATATTAAGAAGATAAAGCAGATCCGATGAGTTTTTATTTTTCGCCCTACCCGCGACTGGTCCAAATTTTCCAAAATATGACCAAATTGATTTCTTCAAAATTGCCCCCGAGACCCCCCCCAATTCAGCCGTCTCCGCTCTGTGGGATCTTCTAACATCCATAGGCATCAATATTAAGAAGATAAAGCAGATCCGATGAGTTTTTATTTTTCGCCCTACCCGCGACTGGTCCAAATTTTCCAAAATATGACCAAATTGATTTCTTCAAAATTGCCCCCGAGACCCCCCCCAATTCAGCCGTCTCCGCTCTGTGGGATCTTCTAACATCCATAGGCATCAATATTAAGAAGATAAAGCAGATCCGATGAGTTTTTATTTTTCGCCCTACCCGCGACTGGTCCAAATTTTCCAAAATATGACCAAATTGATTTCTTCAAAATTGCCCCCGAGACCCCCCCCAATTCAGCCGTCTCCGCTCTGTGGGATCTTCTAACATCCATAGGCATCAATATTAAGAAGATAAAGCAGATCCGATGAGTTTTTATTTTTCGCCCTACCCGCGACTGGTCCAAATTTTCCAAAATATGACCAAATTGATTTCTTCAAAATTGCCCCCGAGACCCCCCCCAATTCAGCCGTCTCCGCTCTGTGGGATCTTCTAACATCCATAGGCATCAATATTAAGAAGATAAAGCAGATCCGATGAGTTTTTATTTTTCGCCCTACCCGCGACTGGTCCAAATTTTCCAAAATATGACCAAATTGATTTCTTCAAAATTGCCCCCGAGACCCCCCCCAATTCAGCCGTCTCCGCTCTGTGGGATCTTCTAACATCCATAGGCATCAATATTAAGAAGATAAAGCAGATCCGATGAGTTTTTATTTTTCGCCCTACCCGCGACTGGTCCAAATTTTCCAAAATATGACCAAATTGATTTCTTCAAAATTGCCCCCGAGACCCCCCCCAATTCAGCCGTCTCCGCTCTGTGGGATCTTCTAACATCCATAGGCATCAATATTAAGAAGATAAAGCAGATCCGATGAGTTTTTATTTTTCGCCCTACCCGCGACTGGTCCAAATTTTCCAAAATATGACCAAATTGATTTCTTCAAAATTGCCCCCGAGACCCCCCCCAATTCAGCCGTCTCCGCTCTGTGGGATCTTCTAACATCCATAGGCATCAATATTAAGAAGATAAAGCAGATCCGATGAGTTTTTATTTTTCGCCCTACCCGCGACTGGTCCAAATTTTCCAAAATATGACCAAATTGATTTCTTCAAAATTGCCCCCGAGACCCCCCCCAATTCAGCCGTCTCCGCTCTGTGGGATCTTCTAACATCCATAGGCATCAATATTAAGAAGATAAAGCAGATCCGATGAGTTTTTATTTTTCGCCCTACCCGCGACTGGTCCAAATTTTCCAAAATATGACCAAATTGATTTCTTCAAAATTGCCCCCGAGACCCCCCCCAATTCAGCCGTCTCCGCTCTGTGGGATCTTCTAACATCCATAGGCATCAATATTAAGAAGATAAAGCAGATCCGATGAGTTTTTATTTTTCGCCCTACCCGCGACTGGTCCAAATTTTCCAAAATATGACCAAATTGATTTCTTCAAAATTGCCCCCGAGACCCCCCCCAATTCAGCCGTCTCCGCTCTGTGGGATCTTCTAACATCCATAGGCATCAATATTAAGAAGATAAAGCAGATCCGATGAGTTTTTATTTTTCGCCCTACCCGCGACTGGTCCAAATTTTCCAAAATATGACCAAATTGATTTCTTCAAAATTGCCCCCGAGACCCCCCCCAATTCAGCCGTCTCCGCTCTGTGGGATCTTCTAACATCCATAGGCATCAATATTAAGAAGATAAAGCAGATCCGATGAGTTTTTATTTTTCGCCCTACCCGCGACTGGTCCAAATTTTCCAAAATATGACCAAATTGATTTCTTCAAAATTGCCCCCGAGACCCCCCCCAATTCAGCCGTCTCCGCTCTGTGGGATCTTCTAACATCCATAGGCATCAATATTAAGAAGATAAAGCAGATCCGATGAGTTTTTATTTTTCGCCCTACCCGCGACTGGTCCAAATTTTCCAAAATATGACCAAATTGATTTCTTCAAAATTGCCCCCGAGACCCCCCCCAATTCAGCCGTCTCCGCTCTGTGGGATCTTCTAACATCCATAGGCATCAATATTAAGAAGATAAAGCAGATCCGATGAGTTTTTATTTTTCGCCCTACCCGCGACTGGTCCAAATTTTCCAAAATATGACCAAATTGATTTCTTCAAAATTGCCCCCGAGACCCCCCCCAATTCAGCCGTCTCCGCTCTGTGGGATCTTCTAACATCCATAGGCATCAATATTAAGAAGATAAAGCAGATCCGATGAGTTTTTATTTTTCGCCCTACCCGCGACTGGTCCAAATTTTCCAAAATATGACCAAATTGATTTCTTCAAAATTGCCCCCGAGACCCCCCCCAATTCAGCCGTCTCCGCTCTGTGGGATCTTCTAACATCCATAGGCATCAATATTAAGAAGATAAAGCAGATCCGATGAGTTTTTATTTTTCGCCCTACCCGCGACTGGTCCAAATTTTCCAAAATATGACCAAATTGATTTCTTCAAAATTGCCCCCGAGACCCCCCCCAATTCAGCCGTCTCCGCTCTGTGGGATCTTCTAACATCCATAGGCATCAATATTAAGAAGATAAAGCAGATCCGATGAGTTTTTATTTTTCGCCCTACCCGCGACTGGTCCAAATTTTCCAAAATATGACCAAATTGATTTCTTCAAAATTGCCCCCGAGACCCCCCCCAATTCAGCCGTCTCCGCTCTGTGGGATCTTCTAACATCCATAGGCATCAATATTAAGAAGATAAAGCAGATCCGATGAGTTTTTATTTTTCGCCCTACCCGCGACTGGTCCAAATTTTCCAAAATATGACCAAATTGATTTCTTCAAAATTGCCCCCGAGACCCCCCCCAATTCAGCCGTCTCCGCTCTGTGGGATCTTCTAACATCCATAGGCATCAATATTAAGAAGATAAAGCAGATCCGATGAGTTTTTATTTTTCGCCCTACCCGCGACTGGTCCAAATTTTCCAAAATATGACCAAATTGATTTCTTCAAAATTGCCCCCGAGACCCCCCCCAATTCAGCCGTCTCCGCTCTGTGGGATCTTCTAACATCCATAGGCATCAATATTAAGAAGATAAAGCAGATCCGATGAGTTTTTATTTTTCGCCCTACCCGCGACTGGTCCAAATTTTCCAAAATATGACCAAATTGATTTCTTCAAAATTGCCCCCGAGACCCCCCCCAATTCAGCCGTCTCCGCTCTGTGGGATCTTCTAACATCCATAGGCATCAATATTAAGAAGATAAAGCAGATCCGATGAGTTTTTATTTTTCGCCCTACCCGCGACTGGTCCAAATTTTCCAAAATATGACCAAATTGATTTCTTCAAAATTGCCCCCGAGACCCCCCCCAATTCAGCCGTCTCCGCTCTGTGGGATCTTCTAACATCCATAGGCATCAATATTAAGAAGATAAAGCAGATCCGATGAGTTTTTATTTTTCGCCCTACCCGCGACTGGTCCAAATTTTCCAAAATATGACCAAATTGATTTCTTCAAAATTGCCCCCGAGACCCCCCCCAATTCAGCCGTCTCCGCTCTGTGGGATCTTCTAACATCCATAGGCATCAATATTAAGAAGATAAAGCAGATCCGATGAGTTTTTATTTTTCGCCCTACCCGCGACTGGTCCAAATTTTCCAAAATATGACCAAATTGATTTCTTCAAAATTGCCCCCGAGACCCCCCCCAATTCAGCCGTCTCCGCTCTGTGGGATCTTCTAACATCCATAGGCATCAATATTAAGAAGATAAAGCAGATCCGATGAGTTTTTATTTTTCGCCCTACCCGCGACTGGTCCAAATTTTCCAAAATATGACCAAATTGATTTCTTCAAAATTGCCCCCGAGACCCCCCCCAATTCAGCCGTCTCCGCTCTGTGGGATCTTCTAACATCCATAGGCATCAATATTAAGAAGATAAAGCAGATCCGATGAGTTTTTATTTTTCGCCCTACCCGCGACTGGTCCAAATTTTCCAAAATATGACCAAATTGATTTCTTCAAAATTGCCCCCGAGACCCCCCCCAATTCAGCCGTCTCCGCTCTGTGGGATCTTCTAACATCCATAGGCATCAATATTAAGAAGATAAAGCAGATCCGATGAGTTTTTATTTTTCGCCCTACCCGCGACTGGTCCAAATTTTCCAAAATATGACCAAATTGATTTCTTCAAAATTGCCCCCGAGACCCCCCCCAATTCAGCCGTCTCCGCTCTGTGGGATCTTCTAACATCCATAGGCATCAATATTAAGAAGATAAAGCAGATCCGATGAGTTTTTATTTTTCGCCCTACCCGCGACTGGTCCAAATTTTCCAAAATATGACCAAATTGATTTCTTCAAAATTGCCCCCGAGACCCCCCCCAATTCAGCCGTCTCCGCTCTGTGGGATCTTCTAACATCCATAGGCATCAATATTAAGAAGATAAAGCAGATCCGATGAGTTTTTATTTTTCGCCCTACCCGCGACTGGTCCAAATTTTCCAAAATATGACCAAATTGATTTCTTCAAAATTGCCCCCGAGACCCCCCCCAATTCAGCCGTCTCCGCTCTGTGGGATCTTCTAACATCCATAGGCATCAATATTAAGAAGATAAAGCAGATCCGATGAGTTTTTATTTTTCGCCCTACCCGCGACTGGTCCAAATTTTCCAAAATATGACCAAATTGATTTCTTCAAAATTGCCCCCGAGACCCCCCCCAATTCAGCCGTCTCCGCTCTGTGGGATCTTCTAACATCCATAGGCATCAATATTAAGAAGATAAAGCAGATCCGATGAGTTTTTATTTTTCGCCCTACCCGCGACTGGTCCAAATTTTCCAAAATATGACCAAATTGATTTCTTCAAAATTGCCCCCGAGACCCCCCCCAATTCAGCCGTCTCCGCTCTGTGGGATCTTCTAACATCCATAGGCATCAATATTAAGAAGATAAAGCAGATCCGATGAGTTTTTATTTTTCGCCCTACCCGCGACTGGTCCAAATTTTCCAAAATATGACCAAATTGATTTCTTCAAAATTGCCCCCGAGACCCCCCCCAATTCAGCCGTCTCCGCTCTGTGGGATCTTCTAACATCCATAGGCATCAATATTAAGAAGATAAAGCAGATCCGATGAGTTTTTATTTTTCGCCCTACCCGCGACTGGTCCAAATTTTCCAAAATATGACCAAATTGATTTCTTCAAAATTGCCCCCGAGACCCCCCCCAATTCAGCCGTCTCCGCTCTGTGGGATCTTCTAACATCCATAGGCATCAATATTAAGAAGATAAAGCAGATCCGATGAGTTTTTATTTTTCGCCCTACCCGCGACTGGTCCAAATTTTCCAAAATATGACCAAATTGATTTCTTCAAAATTGCCCCCGAGACCCCCCCCAATTCAGCCGTCTCCGCTCTGTGGGATCTTCTAACATCCATAGGCATCAATATTAAGAAGATAAAGCAGATCCGATGAGTTTTTATTTTTCGCCCTACCCGCGACTGGTCCAAATTTTCCAAAATATGACCAAATTGATTTCTTCAAAATTGCCCCCGAGACCCCCCCCAATTCAGCCGTCTCCGCTCTGTGGGATCTTCTAACATCCATAGGCATCAATATTAAGAAGATAAAGCAGATCCGATGAGTTTTTATTTTTCGCCCTACCCGCGACTGGTCCAAATTTTCCAAAATATGACCAAATTGATTTCTTCAAAATTGCCCCCGAGACCCCCCCCAATTCAGCCGTCTCCGCTCTGTGGGATCTTCTAACATCCATAGGCATCAATATTAAGAAGATAAAGCAGATCCGATGAGTTTTTATTTTTCGCCCTACCCGCGACTGGTCCAAATTTTCCAAAATATGACCAAATTGATTTCTTCAAAATTGCCCCCGAGACCCCCCCCAATTCAGCCGTCTCCGCTCTGTGGGATCTTCTAACATCCATAGGCATCAATATTAAGAAGATAAAGCAGATCCGATGAGTTTTTATTTTTCGCCCTACCCGCGACTGGTCCAAATTTTCCAAAATATGACCAAATTGATTTCTTCAAAATTGCCCCCGAGACCCCCCCCAATTCAGCCGTCTCCGCTCTGTGGGATCTTCTAACATCCATAGGCATCAATATTAAGAAGATAAAGCAGATCCGATGAGTTTTTATTTTTCGCCCTACCCGCGACTGGTCCAAATTTTCCAAAATATGACCAAATTGATTTCTTCAAAATTGCCCCCGAGACCCCCCCCAATTCAGCCGTCTCCGCTCTGTGGGATCTTCTAACATCCATAGGCATCAATATTAAGAAGATAAAGCAGATCCGATGAGTTTTTATTTTTCGCCCTACCCGCGACTGGTCCAAATTTTCCAAAATATGACCAAATTGATTTCTTCAAAATTGCCCCCGAGACCCCCCCCAATTCAGCCGTCTCCGCTCTGTGGGATCTTCTAACATCCATAGGCATCAATATTAAGAAGATAAAGCAGATCCGATGAGTTTTTATTTTTCGCCCTACCCGCGACTGGTCCAAATTTTCCAAAATATGACCAAATTGATTTCTTCAAAATTGCCCCCGAGACCCCCCCCAATTCAGCCGTCTCCGCTCTGTGGGATCTTCTAACATCCATAGGCATCAATATTAAGAAGATAAAGCAGATCCGATGAGTTTTTATTTTTCGCCCTACCCGCGACTGGTCCAAATTTTCCAAAATATGACCAAATTGATTTCTTCAAAATTGCCCCCGAGACCCCCCCCAATTCAGCCGTCTCCGCTCTGTGGGATCTTCTAACATCCATAGGCATCAATATTAAGAAGATAAAGCAGATCCGATGAGTTTTTATTTTTCGCCCTACCCGCGACTGGTCCAAATTTTCCAAAATATGACCAAATTGATTTCTTCAAAATTGCCCCCGAGACCCCCCCCAATTCAGCCGTCTCCGCTCTGTGGGATCTTCTAACATCCATAGGCATCAATATTAAGAAGATAAAGCAGATCCGATGAGTTTTTATTTTTCGCCCTACCCGCGACTGGTCCAAATTTTCCAAAATATGACCAAATTGATTTCTTCAAAATTGCCCCCGAGACCCCCCCCAATTCAGCCGTCTCCGCTCTGTGGGATCTTCTAACATCCATAGGCATCAATATTAAGAAGATAAAGCAGATCCGATGAGTTTTTATTTTTCGCCCTACCCGCGACTGGTCCAAATTTTCCAAAATATGACCAAATTGATTTCTTCAAAATTGCCCCCGAGACCCCCCCCAATTCAGCCGTCTCCGCTCTGTGGGATCTTCTAACATCCATAGGCATCAATATTAAGAAGATAAAGCAGATCCGATGAGTTTTTATTTTTCGCCCTACCCGCGACTGGTCCAAATTTTCCAAAATATGACCAAATTGATTTCTTCAAAATTGCCCCCGAGACCCCCCCCAATTCAGCCGTCTCCGCTCTGTGGGATCTTCTAACATCCATAGGCATCAATATTAAGAAGATAAAGCAGATCCGATGAGTTTTTATTTTTCGCCCTACCCGCGACTGGTCCAAATTTTCCAAAATATGACCAAATTGATTTCTTCAAAATTGCCCCCGAGACCCCCCCCAATTCAGCCGTCTCCGCTCTGTGGGATCTTCTAACATCCATAGGCATCAATATTAAGAAGATAAAGCAGATCCGATGAGTTTTTATTTTTCGCCCTACCCGCGACTGGTCCAAATTTTCCAAAATATGACCAAATTGATTTCTTCAAAATTGCCCCCGAGACCCCCCCCAATTCAGCCGTCTCCGCTCTGTGGGATCTTCTAACATCCATAGGCATCAATATTAAGAAGATAAAGCAGATCCGATGAGTTTTTATTTTTCGCCCTACCCGCGACTGGTCCAAATTTTCCAAAATATGACCAAATTGATTTCTTCAAAATTGCCCCCGAGACCCCCCCCAATTCAGCCGTCTCCGCTCTGTGGGATCTTCTAACATCCATAGGCATCAATATTAAGAAGATAAAGCAGATCCGATGAGTTTTTATTTTTCGCCCTACCCGCGACTGGTCCAAATTTTCCAAAATATGACCAAATTGATTTCTTCAAAATTGCCCCCGAGACCCCCCCCAATTCAGCCGTCTCCGCTCTGTGGGATCTTCTAACATCCATAGGCATCAATATTAAGAAGATAAAGCAGATCCGATGAGTTTTTATTTTTCGCCCTACCCGCGACTGGTCCAAATTTTCCAAAATATGACCAAATTGATTTCTTCAAAATTGCCCCCGAGACCCCCCCCAATTCAGCCGTCTCCGCTCTGTGGGATCTTCTAACATCCATAGGCATCAATATTAAGAAGATAAAGCAGATCCGATGAGTTTTTATTTTTCGCCCTACCCGCGACTGGTCCAAATTTTCCAAAATATGACCAAATTGATTTCTTCAAAATTGCCCCCGAGACCCCCCCCAATTCAGCCGTCTCCGCTCTGTGGGATCTTCTAACATCCATAGGCATCAATATTAAGAAGATAAAGCAGATCCGATGAGTTTTTATTTTTCGCCCTACCCGCGACTGGTCCAAATTTTCCAAAATATGACCAAATTGATTTCTTCAAAATTGCCCCCGAGACCCCCCCCAATTCAGCCGTCTCCGCTCTGTGGAGGATCTTCTAACATCCATAGGCATCAATATTAAGAAGATAAGCAGATCCGATGAGTTTTTATTTTTCGCCCTACCCGCGACTGGTCCAAATTTTCCAAAATATGACCAAATTGATTTCTTCAAAATTGCCCCCGAGACCCCCCCCAATTCAGCCGTCTCCGCTCTGTGGGATCTTCTAACATCCATAGGCATCAATATTAAGAAGATAAAGCAGATCCGATGAGTTTTTATTTTTCGCCCTACCCGCGACTGGTCCAAATTTTCCAAAATATGACCAAATTGATTTCTTCAAAATTGCCCCCGAGACCCCCCCCAATTCAGCCGTCTCCGCTCTGTGGGATCTTCTAACATCCATAGGCATCAATATTAAGAAGATAAAGCAGATCCGATGAGTTTTTATTTTTCGCCCTACCCGCGACTGGTCCAAATTTTCCAAAATATGACCAAATTGATTTCTTCAAAATTGCCCCCGAGACCCCCCCCAATTCAGCCGTCTCCGCTCTGTGGGATCTTCTAACATCCATAGGCATCAATATTAAGAAGATAAAGCAGATCCGATGAGTTTTTATTTTTCGCCCTACCCGCGACTGGTCCAAATTTTCCAAAATATGACCAAATTGATTTCTTCAAAATTGCCCCCGAGACCCCCCCCAATTCAGCCGTCTCCGCTCTGTGGGATCTTCTAACATCCATAGGCATCAATATTAAGAAGATAAAGCAGATCCGATGAGTTTTTATTTTTCGCCCTACCCGCGACTGGTCCAAATTTTCCAAAATATGACCAAATTGATTTCTTCAAAATTGCCCCCGAGACCCCCCCCAATTCAGCCGTCTCCGCTCTGTGGGATCTTCTAACATCCATAGGCATCAATATTAAGAAGATAAAGCAGATCCGATGAGTTTTTATTTTTCGCCCTACCCGCGACTGGTCCAAATTTTCCAAAATATGACCAAATTGATTTCTTCAAAATTGCCCCCGAGACCCCCCCCAATTCAGCCGTCTCCGCTCTGTGGGATCTTCTAACATCCATAGGCATCAATATTAAGAAGATAAAGCAGATCCGATGAGTTTTTATTTTTCGCCCTACCCGCGACTGGTCCAAATTTTCCAAAATATGACCAAATTGATTTCTTCAAAATTGCCCCCGAGACCCCCCCCAATTCAGCCGTCTCCGCTCTGTGGGATCTTCTAACATCCATAGGCATCAATATTAAGAAGATAAAGCAGATCCGATGAGTTTTTATTTTTCGCCCTACCCGCGACTGGTCCAAATTTTCCAAAATATGACCAAATTGATTTCTTCAAAATTGCCCCCGAGACCCCCCCCAATTCAGCCGTCTCCGCTCTGTGGGATCTTCTAACATCCATAGGCATCAATATTAAGAAGATAAAGCAGATCCGATGAGTTTTTATTTTTCGCCCTACCCGCGACTGGTCCAAATTTTCCAAAATATGACCAAATTGATTTCTTCAAAATTGCCCCCGAGACCCCCCCCAATTCAGCCGTCTCCGCTCTGTGGGATCTTCTAACATCCATAGGCATCAATATTAAGAAGATAAAGCAGATCCGATGAGTTTTTATTTTTCGCCCTACCCGCGACTGGTCCAAATTTTCCAAAATATGACCAAATTGATTTCTTCAAAATTGCCCCCGAGACCCCCCCCAATTCAGCCGTCTCCGCTCTGTGGGATCTTCTAACATCCATAGGCATCAATATTAAGAAGATAAAGCAGATCCGATGAGTTTTTATTTTTCGCCCTACCCGCGACTGGTCCAAATTTTCCAAAATATGACCAAATTGATTTCTTCAAAATTGCCCCCGAGACCCCCCCCAATTCAGCCGTCTCCGCTCTGTGGGATCTTCTAACATCCATAGGCATCAATATTAAGAAGATAAAGCAGATCCGATGAGTTTTTATTTTTCGCCCTACCCGCGACTGGTCCAAATTTTCCAAAATATGACCAAATTGATTTCTTCAAAATTGCCCCCGAGACCCCCCCCAATTCAGCCGTCTCCGCTCTGTGGGATCTTCTAACATCCATAGGCATCAATATTAAGAAGATAAAGCAGATCCGATGAGTTTTTATTTTTCGCCCTACCCGCGACTGGTCCAAATTTTCCAAAATATGACCAAATTGATTTCTTCAAAATTGCCCCCGAGACCCCCCCCAATTCAGCCGTCTCCGCTCTGTGGGATCTTCTAACATCCATAGGCATCAATATTAAGAAGATAAAGCAGATCCGATGAGTTTTTATTTTTCGCCCTACCCGCGACTGGTCCAAATTTTCCAAAATATGACCAAATTGATTTCTTCAAAATTGCCCCCGAGACCCCCCCCAATTCAGCCGTCTCCGCTCTGTGGGATCTTCTAACATCCATAGGCATCAATATTAAGAAGATAAAGCAGATCCGATGAGTTTTTATTTTTCGCCCTACCCGCGACTGGTCCAAATTTTCCAAAATATGACCAAATTGATTTCTTCAAAATTGCCCCCGAGACCCCCCCCAATTCAGCCGTCTCCGCTCTGTGGGATCTTCTAACATCCATAGGCATCAATATTAAGAAGATAAAGCAGATCCGATGAGTTTTTATTTTTCGCCCTACCCGCGACTGGTCCAAATTTTCCAAAATATGACCAAATTGATTTCTTCAAAATTGCCCCCGAGACCCCCCCCAATTCAGCCGTCTCCGCTCTGTGGGATCTTCTAACATCCATAGGCATCAATATTAAGAAGATAAAGCAGATCCGATGAGTTTTTATTTTTCGCCCTACCCGCGACTGGTCCAAATTTTCCAAAATATGACCAAATTGATTTCTTCAAAATTGCCCCCGAGACCCCCCCCAATTCAGCCGTCTCCGCTCTGTGGGATCTTCTAACATCCATAGGCATCAATATTAAGAAGATAAAGCAGATCCGATGAGTTTTTATTTTTCGCCCTACCCGCGACTGGTCCAAATTTTCCAAAATATGACCAAATTGATTTCTTCAAAATTGCCCCCGAGACCCCCCCCAATTCAGCCGTCTCCGCTCTGTGGGATCTTCTAACATCCATAGGCATCAATATTAAGAAGATAAAGCAGATCCGATGAGTTTTTATTTTTCGCCCTACCCGCGACTGGTCCAAATTTTCCAAAATATGACCAAATTGATTTCTTCAAAATTGCCCCCGAGACCCCCCCCAATTCAGCCGTCTCCGCTCTGTGGGATCTTCTAACATCCATAGGCATCAATATTAAGAAGATAAAGCAGATCCGATGAGTTTTTATTTTTCGCCCTACCCGCGACTGGTCCAAATTTTCCAAAATATGACCAAATTGATTTCTTCAAAATTGCCCCCGAGACCCCCCCCAATTCAGCCGTCTCCGCTCTGTGGGATCTTCTAACATCCATAGGCATCAATATTAAGAAGATAAAGCAGATCCGATGAGTTTTTATTTTTCGCCCTACCCGCGACTGGTCCAAATTTTCCAAAATATGACCAAATTGATTTCTTCAAAATTGCCCCCGAGACCCCCCCCAATTCAGCCGTCTCCGCTCTGTGGGATCTTCTAACATCCATAGGCATCAATATTAAGAAGATAAAGCAGATCCGATGAGTTTTTATTTTTCGCCCTACCCGCGACTGGTCCAAATTTTCCAAAATATGACCAAATTGATTTCTTCAAAATTGCCCCCGAGACCCCCCCCAATTCAGCCGTCTCCGCTCTGTGGGATCTTCTAACATCCATAGGCATCAATATTAAGAAGATAAAGCAGATCCGATGAGTTTTTATTTTTCGCCCTACCCGCGACTGGTCCAAATTTTCCAAAATATGACCAAATTGATTTCTTCAAAATTGCCCCCGAGACCCCCCCCAATTCAGCCGTCTCCGCTCTGTGGGATCTTCTAACATCCATAGGCATCAATATTAAGAAGATAAAGCAGATCCGATGAGTTTTTATTTTTCGCCCTACCCGCGACTGGTCCAAATTTTCCAAAATATGACCAAATTGATTTCTTCAAAATTGCCCCCGAGACCCCCCCCAATTCAGCCGTCTCCGCTCTGTGGGATCTTCTAACATCCATAGGCATCAATATTAAGAAGATAAAGCAGATCCGATGAGTTTTTATTTTTCGCCCTACCCGCGACTGGTCCAAATTTTCCAAAATATGACCAAATTGATTTCTTCAAAATTGCCCCCGAGACCCCCCCCAATTCAGCCGTCTCCGCTCTGTGGGATCTTCTAACATCCATAGGCATCAATATTAAGAAGATAAAGCAGATCCGATGAGTTTTTATTTTTCGCCCTACCCGCGACTGGTCCAAATTTTCCAAAATATGACCAAATTGATTTCTTCAAAATTGCCCCCGAGACCCCCCCCAATTCAGCCGTCTCCGCTCTGTGGGATCTTCTAACATCCATAGGCATCAATATTAAGAAGATAAAGCAGATCCGATGAGTTTTTATTTTTCGCCCTACCCGCGACTGGTCCAAATTTTCCAAAATATGACCAAATTGATTTCTTCAAAATTGCCCCCGAGACCCCCCCCAATTCAGCCGTCTCCGCTCTGTGGGATCTTCTAACATCCATAGGCATCAATATTAAGAAGATAAAGCAGATCCGATGAGTTTTTATTTTTCGCCCTACCCGCGACTGGTCCAAATTTTCCAAAATATGACCAAATTGATTTCTTCAAAATTGCCCCCGAGACCCCCCCCAATTCAGCCGTCTCCGCTCTGTGGGATCTTCTAACATCCATAGGCATCAATATTAAGAAGATAAAGCAGATCCGATGAGTTTTTATTTTTCGCCCTACCCGCGACTGGTCCAAATTTTCCAAAATATGACCAAATTGATTTCTTCAAAATTGCCCCCGAGACCCCCCCCAATTCAGCCGTCTCCGCTCTGTGGGATCTTCTAACATCCATAGGCATCAATATTAAGAAGATAAAGCAGATCCGATGAGTTTTTATTTTTCGCCCTACCCGCGACTGGTCCAAATTTTCCAAAATATGACCAAATTGATTTCTTCAAAATTGCCCCCGAGACCCCCCCCAATTCAGCCGTCTCCGCTCTGTGGGATCTTCTAACATCCATAGGCATCAATATTAAGAAGATAAAGCAGATCCGATGAGTTTTTATTTTTCGCCCTACCCGCGACTGGTCCAAATTTTCCAAAATATGACCAAATTGATTTCTTCAAAATTGCCCCCGAGACCCCCCCCAATTCAGCCGTCTCCGCTCTGTGGGATCTTCTAACATCCATAGGCATCAATATTAAGAAGATAAAGCAGATCCGATGAGTTTTTATTTTTCGCCCTACCCGCGACTGGTCCAAATTTTCCAAAATATGACCAAATTGATTTCTTCAAAATTGCCCCCGAGACCCCCCCCAATTCAGCCGTCTCCGCTCTGTGGGATCTTCTAACATCCATAGGCATCAATATTAAGAAGATAAAGCAGATCCGATGAGTTTTTATTTTTCGCCCTACCCGCGACTGGTCCAAATTTTCCAAAATATGACCAAATTGATTTCTTCAAAATTGCCCCCGAGACCCCCCCCAATTCAGCCGTCTCCGCTCTGTGGGATCTTCTAACATCCATAGGCATCAATATTAAGAAGATAAAGCAGATCCGATGAGTTTTTATTTTTCGCCCTACCCGCGACTGGTCCAAATTTTCCAAAATATGACCAAATTGATTTCTTCAAAATTGCCCCCGAGACCCCCCCCAATTCAGCCGTCTCCGCTCTGTGGGATCTTCTAACATCCATAGGCATCAATATTAAGAAGATAAAGCAGATCCGATGAGTTTTTATTTTTCGCCCTACCCGCGACTGGTCCAAATTTTCCAAAATATGACCAAATTGATTTCTTCAAAATTGCCCCCGAGACCCCCCCCAATTCAGCCGTCTCCGCTCTGTGGGATCTTCTAACATCCATAGGCATCAATATTAAGAAGATAAAGCAGATCCGATGAGTTTTTATTTTTCGCCCTACCCGCGACTGGTCCAAATTTTCCAAAATATGACCAAATTGATTTCTTCAAAATTGCCCCCGAGACCCCCCCCAATTCAGCCGTCTCCGCTCTGTGGGA
>NW_026974448.1:0-21510 GCF_037042905.1 Lytechinus pictus | reverse complement strand
TGACGAAAAATGGCGATATGTCGTTACAGCTTGTACAATAATATTATTATCAGGTCGAATGAAAATAATCCCCCTTTCCTGGTGAATTTTCAAAAAATAAAACCTCGTTTTTAAGTGAGGGTAATGAAAATTGAATATTGTGATATTTTCTTCAGTTTTACTCATTAATTTTTTTTTCATCAGGACATAGGAAAATGCCTTCATGTGAACCAGTCAAAATAGAAATTTATGTATTTTTAAATGCACCTCGATAAATATCAATTCATTTCTCTATTACAGTCTAAACCCTTCGTGAAAATGTCATGCTTTTAATGATATTGGGGGAAACACACTTTATTATCTGTTTGTACTGAAATTAAAATAAGGAGTTTAGCCGGGTTTTTTCAGGTAGCAAAATCTGACTAAAGAGCGACCTGGATAATTAGGGGCGGAGGCCGTCTTTTATCTCTTTTTTTTCTTCAATTCTTTCTTTTTTTATGCTACTCATTCTCTCCCCCCCCCCCATTTCTCTTCCTACCTCACCCCATCCCAAGTATATCTACAGCCGTTCGATCGATTGAAAGAAATTAAGACTTTGCATAAGAAGTAATGATTTATATCTATATCATTGTCGTTTATTTCCTTTGGACGCACGTGATACATACATATTGGTATTGCTGCCGTGTTATTCCTAGCTTATGATCAAAACGTAGTCTACCAATGTTAGAGCACAGCGATACATGATTAATATTTTTTCTTCTTTATTGGTCACGAAAAATAAAACCGGCATTTTTTGGCACCTTGTTGCTATGTAATAGCACCTCTTTGGCTACTCACATGTCATTCTCACTCTGTATATAAGGCAATGGTAATTTGATACTATATGATGATAATGTAAGTATGAAAAGATTAGATTTATAGTAATTCCTAAATTGATTTATATTATTATAGTACTGATTATCATCATTCATCTACTTTAAATCAACAACATTCTTTCTTGATCATGTGGTGGCTCTGAAAAGAGCCGTTATTTCTAGCCATAACCGTAGGGTTAGACTAGCCGCCAAAACCGTACAGGGTGCGGCCCTGCCTTTTCAGTGCATAGACCACGTCCATGGCTGTGACAGTCTTCCGCTTGGCGTGCTCACAGTAGGTGACGGCATCACGGATGACATTCTCCAAGAAGACTTTCAGTACACCGCGTGTCTCTTCGTAGATGAGACCAGAGATTCTTTTGACTCCACCTCTTCTTGCTAGACGGCGGATAGCAGGCTTCGTGATACCTTGGATGTTGTCTCGTAGAACCTTGCGATGACGCTTGGCACCACCCTTTCCAAGACCCTTTCCTCCTTTTCCGCGACCTGACATCTTGATTTATGAGAGCTAGTTGTGTACGATACTGAAGACTGGATGTTACGCTGAGCGAATGAGGTAATTTGCGAGAACAGCGGCTATTGTGGTCAGATTGCGGACGTGGGTGACGAAACTCGTCACCGCGCCGACCCGGCGGCGAATGGCACTCACGTCAGAGCGCCCCCTTGTGCCGACGCCGATATGATTTCTGAAAGAGTCCCTCCCCCCCCCCCGCCCTGAAAACGCACGGAATAATGACCCTTAGGAAAAAACAAAATGCATAATTCTCGGAAGATATTGTCAATAGTACTCAAATATAAGGCAACATCTTAAATTTCATCAATAATACCGATCTCCCTCTCCAGTTCATTTTCTTTGCATTATTTATTTCTTACGTTTTCTTCCTTTCTCTTCGTGTTATTTTTTTTTCCACGATATATGTTAACTTCATATATAATTAGTTTCATATACATTTTTATACCTTATATGTCATTCACATCCCGCCCCCTTGTTCCTCCTTCTTATAATATGATAATAGTGTCCAATTACCTAGCCATTTAATAAATATATAATCTTCATTCTTTAATTTTTTTGCATTAGAATCCGACTTATACCAGTGCGAGTGGTCACAGAATTGGTTCATACTATAAATAATGTTTATTATCATTATTATTTTTGTTGTTATTATTACTGTTATTATTATTTCATTAAGACAAGTATTCTTTCATGGAAATGTGGTGGCTCTGAAAAGAGCCGTTTGGTTGGCACTGGAAAGTGGCTATCCAGAAATCACTTGGATTTCTTTGTCACCTTCTTTGCCGCGGGTTTCTTGGGGTTCGAAGCCTTTGGTTTCTTGGCTACCGCCTTCTTGGTCGCCTTCTTGGGTGTCGATTTCTTGGCAGGGACTTTCTTCTTTGGTGTCTTTTTCTTCTCTTTCTTCTCAGTAGTCTTCTTCACTGGCTTCTTCACTTTCTTTGGTGCTGCCTTTGCCTTCTTAGCGGCGGCTGCCTTCTGCTTTTTCTCCTTCTGGGCTGCAGCTTTCGCCTTGGCCTTCTCCTTCTCTTTCTCCTTCTTGACCTTCTCCTTTTCCTTCTTGGCCTTCTCCACTGCCTGTGCCTTGGCTGCTTGCACATTCAACTTGAATGACCCCGAAGCACCTTTACCCTTCGTCTGCGTAAGTTTGCCCTTCACCACACCAGCCTTCAGAGCCCTCTTGATGAATATGAGCTGTCGGTCCATCTGGACATCGAAGTTCTGCTCGATGTACTTCTTGATTGCCTGCAGCGAAGATCCATTCCGCTCCTTCAGTTCGGTGATTGCTGTCATAACCATCTCAGCAGCAGGCGGATGGGTCGCTGGTTTCTTCTTAGGAGCATTCTTGGTGTCCTTCTCAGCCATTTTGGTATACGTCTGTACAGTTGCGGCGTGAACAAAACAAGTGCCCGCCTCACCGCGAAATGATCATTATACGTCATGGTTGCGTACGTGGTAGGAAACCTCCCCAGCCTGCCCGCCCCACTACTGTGTTGCCCATTTTACTAGGGCTTCTGCTAACATGAGTAGATTCTTCTTCCTCTTCCCTTTTCCCTGTTCTTCCTCTTCCTATTATTCTTCTTCTACTTATTATTACCAAATACCCCTCCCGTTATTTTCCTTTTCGAAGGCAATTTGTAACGATATTTCTATATCATTATTATTTTTTACAGATTTTTCGCCCATAAACATGCACATGTCCTTTTATATTCGTCCGCATGCTATCATTGATAAAACATTTAAAAAATCTTTGTTCGGTATTACCATCATGGCGTAGTAAATACAGCCACTGATTTTAATGCCAGAACACCGAGACTAGGAAAAACTCGCCACAAGGGGGCGTTGGTCGACATCAAGAATGTGTGACATTTACTGTAATCTGAATGATTGAAGAAACTTTGGCACTCGTTATGACGATAGTTTAGGACTTCCTGAGTTTGACATACCACTACTACTACTACTACTACTACTACTACTACTACTACTATTACTACTCTTACTACTACTACTACTACTACTACTCTTACTACTATTACTACTACTACTCTTACTACTACTACTACTACTCTTACTACTACTACTACTACTACTACTACTTCTTCTTCTTCTACGTCTATGCATATTATTCCTTCCAGCGCACCCCCGTTATTTGAAATTTCATGTTACTAAATTGTTAGGAATTCTATTCAAATTAACATGTTGAGCCTCCCTGAACTCAATTTAGTTATTTGACATCATTTATCTTCTAAATTATTTGTCAGTATTCATTTGAAATCCTTAAAATGACTGGACATAATTCATCTTTCTTATCAGTCACATCATGTACCTTATCTGTATAGAGTTAGTGAGAGAGAAAGAGGGATGGATACCAATGAAAAAAAAAACAATTCTTTCGTGAATATTTGGTGGCCCTGATAAGGGCCGTTGAAATGGGGGTTCGCCGAGGCAAACTAGCTTGATTTAGCGGTTTTCTTTGGAAGCAACACGGCTTGGATGTTTGGCAGTACGCCACCTTGTGCGATTGTCACACCACCCAAGAGTTTGTTCAGTTCCTCGTCGTTGCGTACGGCGAGCTGAAGGTGACGAGGGATGATCCTAGACTTCTTGTTGTCACGAGCAGCATTACCGGCGAGTTCCAAGATTTCGGCAGTCAGGTACTCCAGTACTGCAGCCATGTAGACGGGTGCTCCAGCGCCTACCCTCTGTGCATAGCTGCCCTTTCGAAGAAATCGGTGAACACGTCCCACTGGGAACTGAAGACCAGCACGGGATGAGCGAGTCTTTGCCTTGGTTCGGGCCTTTCCACTCTTTCCTCTTCCAGACATGATGTTTTACTGATGAGATGAACCGATAGCGAGTTGAAGATCAGACAGGAGCAGTGTGCATTCGTGTAATGACTCCTCAGCGCTTTTTTCTGCCTTTTTATACGCGATGTGGCGTTCGCATTTACCGCCGGGGTATTGCGACTATTGTCCAATCAACGGTTCGCTGACCGCCGTCGCCAGTCCGGCCTCTGAAACAAAAATCAATATTTGTGACTGCTGCCATCTTGCGGCGAATCCTTCTCATCTGTTTACTATCCCTAACCCTACCTTTTCCTGTGCACCATTTATTTCATTTTCTTGAAAAAATTATAATGACGTGCACACCAAAATTTATTATGATCCCTCAAATAATCGAACACACAACTCAGTTTTGGAAGCTCGTGGTGTACTGTGTGGCAATATGGCTGCATGATATACCTACCTGAACAAAATACGATACAATAACGAATACATGAATCTATTTTGACTTTATATTTCATTAACAGAATAGCAAGTGAATTCTTATTCAAATAAAATTACAAAGAGATCTACTTGAAAAAAGTATGTACCCCTGGAATATATTTATTAGAACAAGTATACCAACTAACTTATATAAATCCTACTTTCAAAATCATCAAACAACCGAAAGCGAAGGCTTGTGATTCCACGTTTGTTTTATATATTAAAAATAATAAAAATGATAAAGACTGCGTGTATATACTGTTATGGTGATTTTATCAGTAATTTATTTATTTCCTATATATTTTTTTGTATTTCAATAGGAAAGAGGGAGGAGGATGTCATGGTACAAGATAAGGACAAGCAGTGACAGTGGCATGTGACATACGCACTCACTCTTCATGCGACTACAGGTAATTACCCCCCCCCCCCTCACAACCACTATTTTGATCAAAGTTATATGTATGATGTACATTATATCTATTTAATATTTCAATTACCCCAGGGATTCATTATTTTTACCAATTATTCATATATACTGCATATAATATCAGTGATTCTTTCGTGATGTTATGGTGGCTCTGAAAAGAGCCGTTTGGTTATATGCCCTACAGGCTGTAGTGCATTGGCGCTCTAGGCGCGTTCTCCACGGATTCGACGGGCCAGCTGGATATCTTTCGGCATGATGGTAACCCTCTTAGCATGGATGGCGCACAGGTTGGTGTCTTCAAATAGCCCGACCAGATAGGCTTCGCTAGCTTCTTGAAGGGCCATCACGGCGGAACTCTGGAAGCGGAGCTCTGTTTTGAAGTCCTGGGCAATCTCCCTCACTAGACGCTGGAATGGGAGTTTTCGGATCAGAAGCTCGGTGCTCTTCTGGTAGCGGCGAATCTCTCTCAGGGCGACAGTTCCAGGCCTGTACCTATGTGGCTTTTTAACTCCCCCGGTGGCTGGGGCACTCTTCCTGGCCGCCTTGGTTGCCAACTGCTTTCTGGGAGCCTTCCCTCCGGTAGATTTGCGAGCCGTCTGCTTGGTGCGTGCCATGGTTGGTTACTTGTCTGATGGTAAGTCTGCGAATCGAACGTAGAAGACGAGATGAGTGACTGCCGCTGAAAATATGACCGCTATTTATAAGAGCTCCGAGAGATCCCAAACCCAACGGCACCGTCCGCAGAGCTCTCGTGATTGGTCAGTTGTGTTGCTCTATTGTCATAACGCGCGAAGCGTGGTATGGTGGTGGCGCTGTGCACAACGGCACTGCGTGAGTAAAGGCACCAAAGGGGTGACGAATTTCACTACGGTAATAGTAAACTAAATTCACGGGGCGACCGATTCTGGATGGTTTTTTTTTTGAGAAGGTAACAACATGTAAGAAACTAGGGAACGGGGACATCATGAGTCAATGAAAAATCAAGACCCCGGTCTTGTCAATAACATACGCAAATTAAATGCTAATTTGGATTTGCTTTGCATCCCGTATCTCCGTCTTTATACCCCCCCCCCATTCAGTATTCATTTTTCAGTATTCATTTATAGCATGCTATAGCATGCATGCATGCATTCTCAAACGCATAATCATTCATGATCATTCCTTATCATCGGCACCTTTCCCAGTACACACGAACTTGATTTTCACAACAGATTCATTTTCATCTGTCATATTTTCTTACATTTTACTCTATTATTATTACTTACAATTTCATTCGTTTAATTTATTCGACCGTTCATTCATATGCTTATTTATTCCTTCATACTACATAATGCATTCTTTCTTGAATATTTGTGTGGCCCTGAAAAGGGCCGTTGTTTGTACATGAAGAGTAGAACTCCCTCTATTTAGATGTGGTATACTTCGTCACCGCTTTGGTGCCCTCACTCACGGCGTGCTTAGCAAGCTCCCCTGGAAGAAGAAGGCGCACGGCGGTCTGTATCTCACGACTGCTGATGGTAGATTTCTTGTTGTATTGGGCCAGCCGAGAAGATTCGCCGGCAATCCGCTCGAAGATGTCGTTGACGAAGCTGTTCATGATCGTCATGGCCCGGCTAGAAATTCCGGTATCAGGGTGAACCTGCTTAAGGACTTTGTAGATGTAGATTCCGTAGCTCTCCTTCCTTTTCCTGTGCCTCTTCTTGCCACCGCTGGGCCGGGGGGCCTTGACTGCTTTCTTGGAACCTTTCTTGGCAACTTGACCTGTTGGAGCCATGATGAATGTAAGCTGGTATGTGAAGAATGTAACGAAGCGTGTGCACCGATTAGATATTCGATTGCTAATGCGATTGGCCCGTCCCAATCGCCCTATTTATACACCGCGTCCGGGTCCGGTGCGGCGCGGTCCGTATGCAAATGAGCCCGGTCTTTCATTGGCCAATGGGCGCCTGTACTGCCCCTGGTCGAGAGATGGCGACAAAGTGTTATTATGCAATGAGTGTGGTGATTTTATCTTATTATTTTTGTATGACCGGCAAACTTATTATTTTTGGGATCAGTGAAAACTCTTTTGAAAATTAATAATAGTATTTTCAACGAGATATTATTCAGGACAACATCCCAGTTTGTTGTTAAGCACGATATCATAATAGATACATGCTGAGCGAAGTATGCTTTTAAATTAATATCCACGTAGGAAAGTGACGACCTGATGTGATGTAGTACTGACGAAAAATGGCGATATGTCGTTACAGCTTGTACAATAATATTATTATCAGGTCGAATGAAAATAATCCCCCTTTCCTGGTGAATTTTCAAAAAATAAAACCTCGTTTTTAAGTGAGGGTAATGAAAATTGAATATTGTGATATTTTCTTCAGTTTTACTCATTAATTTTTTTTTCATCAGGACATAGGAAAATGCCTTCATGTGAACCAGTCAAAATAGAAATTTATGTATTTTTAAATGCACCTCGATAAATATCAATTCATTTCTCTATTACAGTCTAAACCCTTCGTGAAAATGTCATGCTTTTAATGATATTGGGGGAAACACACTTTATTATCTGTTTGTACTGAAATTAAAATAAGGAGTTTAGCCGGGTTTTTTCAGGTAGCAAAATCTGACTAAAGAGCGACCTGGATAATTAGGGGCGGAGGCCGTCTTTTATCTCTTTTTTTTCTTCAATTCTTTCTTTTTTTATGCTACTCATTCTCTCCCCCCCCCCCATTTCTCTTCCTACCTCACCCCATCCCAAGTATATCTACAGCCGTTCGATCGATTGAAAGAAATTAAGACTTTGCATAAGAAGTAATGATTTATATCTATATCATTGTCGTTTATTTCCTTTGGACGCACGTGATACATACATATTGGTATTGCTGCCGTGTTATTCCTAGCTTATGATCAAAACGTAGTCTACCAATGTTAGAGCACAGCGATACATGATTAATATTTTTTCTTCTTTATTGGTCACGAAAAATAAAACCGGCATTTTTTGGCACCTTGTTGCTATGTAATAGCACCTCTTTGGCTACTCACATGTCATTCTCACTCTGTATATAAGGCAATGGTAATTTGATACTATATGATGATAATGTAAGTATGAAAAGATTAGATTTATAGTAATTCCTAAATTGATTTATATTATTATAGTACTGATTATCATCATTCATCTACTTTAAATCAACAACATTCTTTCTTGATCATGTGGTGGCTCTGAAAAGAGCCGTTATTTCTAGCCATAACCGTAGGGTTAGACTAGCCGCCAAAACCGTACAGGGTGCGGCCCTGCCTTTTCAGTGCATAGACCACGTCCATGGCTGTGACAGTCTTCCGCTTGGCGTGCTCACAGTAGGTGACGGCATCACGGATGACATTCTCCAAGAAGACTTTCAGTACACCGCGTGTCTCTTCGTAGATGAGACCAGAGATTCTTTTGACTCCACCTCTTCTTGCTAGACGGCGGATAGCAGGCTTCGTGATACCTTGGATGTTGTCTCGTAGAACCTTGCGATGACGCTTGGCACCACCCTTTCCAAGACCCTTTCCTCCTTTTCCGCGACCTGACATCTTGATTTATGAGAGCTAGTTGTGTACGATACTGAAGACTGGATGTTACGCTGAGCGAATGAGGTAATTTGCGAGAACAGCGGCTATTGTGGTCAGATTGCGGACGTGGGTGACGAAACTCGTCACCGCGCCGACCCGGCGGCGAATGGCACTCACGTCAGAGCGCCCCCTTGTGCCGACGCCGATATGATTTCTGAAAGAGTCCCTCCCCCCCCCCCGCCCTGAAAACGCACGGAATAATGACCCTTAGGAAAAAACAAAATGCATAATTCTCGGAAGATATTGTCAATAGTACTCAAATATAAGGCAACATCTTAAATTTCATCAATAATACCGATCTCCCTCTCCAGTTCATTTTCTTTGCATTATTTATTTCTTACGTTTTCTTCCTTTCTCTTCGTGTTATTTTTTTTTCCACGATATATGTTAACTTCATATATAATTAGTTTCATATACATTTTTATACCTTATATGTCATTCACATCCCGCCCCCTTGTTCCTCCTTCTTATAATATGATAATAGTGTCCAATTACCTAGCCATTTAATAAATATATAATCTTCATTCTTTAATTTTTTTGCATTAGAATCCGACTTATACCAGTGCGAGTGGTCACAGAATTGGTTCATACTATAAATAATGTTTATTATCATTATTATTTTTGTTGTTATTATTACTGTTATTATTATTTCATTAAGACAAGTATTCTTTCATGGAAATGTGGTGGCTCTGAAAAGAGCCGTTTGGTTGGCACTGGAAAGTGGCTATCCAGAAATCACTTGGATTTCTTTGTCACCTTCTTTGCCGCGGGTTTCTTGGGGTTCGAAGCCTTTGGTTTCTTGGCTACCGCCTTCTTGGTCGCCTTCTTGGGTGTCGATTTCTTGGCAGGGACTTTCTTCTTTGGTGTCTTTTTCTTCTCTTTCTTCTCAGTAGTCTTCTTCACTGGCTTCTTCACTTTCTTTGGTGCTGCCTTTGCCTTCTTAGCGGCGGCTGCCTTCTGCTTTTTCTCCTTCTGGGCTGCAGCTTTCGCCTTGGCCTTCTCCTTCTCTTTCTCCTTCTTGACCTTCTCCTTTTCCTTCTTGGCCTTCTCCACTGCCTGTGCCTTGGCTGCTTGCACATTCAACTTGAATGACCCCGAAGCACCTTTACCCTTCGTCTGCGTAAGTTTGCCCTTCACCACACCAGCCTTCAGAGCCCTCTTGATGAATATGAGCTGTCGGTCCATCTGGACATCGAAGTTCTGCTCGATGTACTTCTTGATTGCCTGCAGCGAAGATCCATTCCGCTCCTTCAGTTCGGTGATTGCTGTCATAACCATCTCAGCAGCAGGCGGATGGGTCGCTGGTTTCTTCTTAGGAGCATTCTTGGTGTCCTTCTCAGCCATTTTGGTATACGTCTGTACAGTTGCGGCGTGAACAAAACAAGTGCCCGCCTCACCGCGAAATGATCATTATACGTCATGGTTGCGTACGTGGTAGGAAACCTCCCCAGCCTGCCCGCCCCACTACTGTGTTGCCCATTTTACTAGGGCTTCTGCTAACATGAGTAGATTCTTCTTCCTCTTCCCTTTTCCCTGTTCTTCCTCTTCCTATTATTCTTCTTCTACTTATTATTACCAAATACCCCTCCCGTTATTTTCCTTTTCGAAGGCAATTTGTAACGATATTTCTATATCATTATTATTTTTTACAGATTTTTCGCCCATAAACATGCACATGTCCTTTTATATTCGTCCGCATGCTATCATTGATAAAACATTTAAAAAATCTTTGTTCGGTATTACCATCATGGCGTAGTAAATACAGCCACTGATTTTAATGCCAGAACACCGAGACTAGGAAAAACTCGCCACAAGGGGGCGTTGGTCGACATCAAGAATGTGTGACATTTACTGTAATCTGAATGATTGAAGAAACTTTGGCACTCGTTATGACGATAGTTTAGGACTTCCTGAGTTTGACATACCACTACTACTACTACTACTACTACTACTACTACTACTACTATTACTACTCTTACTACTACTACTACTACTACTACTCTTACTACTATTACTACTACTACTCTTACTACTACTACTACTACTCTTACTACTCTACTACTACTACTACTACTTCTTCTTCTTCTACGTCTATGCATATTATTCCTTCCAGCGCACCCCCGTTATTTGAAATTTCATGTTACTAAATTGTTAGGAATTCTATTCAAATTAACATGTTGAGCCTCCCTGAACTCAATTTAGTTATTTGACATCATTTATCTTCTAAATTATTTGTCAGTATTCATTTGAAATCCTTAAAATGACTGGACATAATTCATCTTTCTTATCAGTCACATCATGTACCTTATCTGTATAGAGTTAGTGAGAGAGAAAGAGGGATGGATACCAATGAAAAAAAAAACAATTCTTTCGTGAATATTTGGTGGCCCTGATAAGGGCCGTTGAAATGGGGGTTCGCCGAGGCAAACTAGCTTGATTTAGCGGTTTTCTTTGGAAGCAACACGGCTTGGATGTTTGGCAGTACGCCACCTTGTGCGATTGTCACACCACCCAAGAGTTTGTTCAGTTCCTCGTCGTTGCGTACGGCGAGCTGAAGGTGACGAGGGATGATCCTAGACTTCTTGTTGTCACGAGCAGCATTACCGGCGAGTTCCAAGATTTCGGCAGTCAGGTACTCCAGTACTGCAGCCATGTAGACGGGTGCTCCAGCGCCTACCCTCTGTGCATAGCTGCCCTTTCGAAGAAATCGGTGAACACGTCCCACTGGGAACTGAAGACCAGCACGGGATGAGCGAGTCTTTGCCTTGGTTCGGGCCTTTCCACTCTTTCCTCTTCCAGACATGATGTTTTACTGATGAGATGAACCGATAGCGAGTTGAAGATCAGACAGGAGCAGTGTGCATTCGTGTAATGACTCCTCAGCGCTTTTTTCTGCCTTTTTATACGCGATGTGGCGTTCGCATTTACCGCCGGGGTATTGCGACTATTGTCCAATCAACGGTTCGCTGACCGCCGTCGCCAGTCCGGCCTCTGAAACAAAAATCAATATTTGTGACTGCTGCCATCTTGCGGCGAATCCTTCTCATCTGTTTACTATCCCTAACCCTACCTTTTCCTGTGCACCATTTATTTCATTTTCTTGAAAAAATTATAATGACGTGCACACCAAAATTTATTATGATCCCTCAAATAATCGAACACACAACTCAGTTTTGGAAGCTCGTGGTGTACTGTGTGGCAATATGGCTGCATGATATACCTACCTGAACAAAATACGATACAATAACGAATACATGAATCTATTTTGACTTTATATTTCATTAACAGAATAGCAAGTGAATTCTTATTCAAATAAAATTACAAAGAGATCTACTTGAAAAAAGTATGTACCCCTGGAATATATTTATTAGAACAAGTATACCAACTAACTTATATAAATCCTACTTTCAAAATCATCAAACAACCGAAAGCGAAGGCTTGTGATTCCACGTTTGTTTTATATATTAAAAATAATAAAAATGATAAAGACTGCGTGTATATACTGTTATGGTGATTTTATCAGTAATTTATTTATTTCCTATATATTTTTTTGTATTTCAATAGGAAAGAGGGAGGAGGATGTCATGGTACAAGATAAGGACAAGCAGTGACAGTGGCATGTGACATACGCACTCACTCTTCATGCGACTACAGGTAATTACCCCCCCCCCCCTCACAACCACTATTTTGATCAAAGTTATATGTATGATGTACATTATATCTATTTAATATTTCAATTACCCCAGGGATTCATTATTTTTACCAATTATTCATATATACTGCATATAATATCAGTGATTCTTTCGTGATGTTATGGTGGCTCTGAAAAGAGCCGTTTGGTTATATGCCCTACAGGCTGTAGTGCATTGGCGCTCTAGGCGCGTTCTCCACGGATTCGACGGGCCAGCTGGATATCTTTCGGCATGATGGTAACCCTCTTAGCATGGATGGCGCACAGGTTGGTGTCTTCAAATAGCCCGACCAGATAGGCTTCGCTAGCTTCTTGAAGGGCCATCACGGCGGAACTCTGGAAGCGGAGCTCTGTTTTGAAGTCCTGGGCAATCTCCCTCACTAGACGCTGGAATGGGAGTTTTCGGATCAGAAGCTCGGTGCTCTTCTGGTAGCGGCGAATCTCTCTCAGGGCGACAGTTCCAGGCCTGTACCTATGTGGCTTTTTAACTCCCCCGGTGGCTGGGGCACTCTTCCTGGCCGCCTTGGTTGCCAACTGCTTTCTGGGAGCCTTCCCTCCGGTAGATTTGCGAGCCGTCTGCTTGGTGCGTGCCATGGTTGGTTACTTGTCTGATGGTAAGTCTGCGAATCGAACGTAGAAGACGAGATGAGTGACTGCCGCTGAAAATATGACCGCTATTTATAAGAGCTCCGAGAGATCCCAAACCCAACGGCACCGTCCGCAGAGCTCTCGTGATTGGTCAGTTGTGTTGCTCTATTGTCATAACGCGCGAAGCGTGGTATGGTGGTGGCGCTGTGCACAACGGCACTGCGTGAGTAAAGGCACCAAAGGGGTGACGAATTTCACTACGGTAATAGTAAACTAAATTCACGGGGCGACCGATTCTGGATGGTTTTTTTTTTGAGAAGGTAACAACATGTAAGAAACTAGGGAACGGGGACATCATGAGTCAATGAAAAATCAAGACCCCGGTCTTGTCAATAACATACGCAAATTAAATGCTAATTTGGATTTGCTTTGCATCCCGTATCTCCGTCTTTATACCCCCCCCCCATTCAGTATTCATTTTTCAGTATTCATTTATAGCATGCTATAGCATGCATGCATGCATTCTCAAACGCATAATCATTCATGATCATTCCTTATCATCGGCACCTTTCCCAGTACACACGAACTTGATTTTCACAACAGATTCATTTTCATCTGTCATATTTTCTTACATTTTACTCTATTATTATTACTTACAATTTCATTCGTTTAATTTATTCGACCGTTCATTCATATGCTTATTTATTCCTTCATACTACATAATGCATTCTTTCTTGAATATTTGTGTGGCCCTGAAAAGGGCCGTTGTTTGTACATGAAGAGTAGAACTCCCTCTATTTAGATGTGGTATACTTCGTCACCGCTTTGGTGCCCTCACTCACGGCGTGCTTAGCAAGCTCCCCTGGAAGAAGAAGGCGCACGGCGGTCTGTATCTCACGACTGCTGATGGTAGATTTCTTGTTGTATTGGGCCAGCCGAGAAGATTCGCCGGCAATCCGCTCGAAGATGTCGTTGACGAAGCTGTTCATGATCGTCATGGCCCGGCTAGAAATTCCGGTATCAGGGTGAACCTGCTTAAGGACTTTGTAGATGTAGATTCCGTAGCTCTCCTTCCTTTTCCTGTGCCTCTTCTTGCCACCGCTGGGCCGGGGGGCCTTGACTGCTTTCTTGGAACCTTTCTTGGCAACTTGACCTGTTGGAGCCATGATGAATGTAAGCTGGTATGTGAAGAATGTAACGAAGCGTGTGCACCGATTAGATATTCGATTGCTAATGCGATTGGCCCGTCCCAATCGCCCTATTTATACACCGCGTCCGGGTCCGGTGCGGCGCGGTCCGTATGCAAATGAGCCCGGTCTTTCATTGGCCAATGGGCGCCTGTACTGCCCCTGGTCGAGAGATGGCGACAAAGTGTTATTATGCAATGAGTGTGGTGATTTTATCTTATTATTTTTGTATGACCGGCAAACTTATTATTTTTGGGATCAGTGAAAACTCTTTTGAAAATTAATAATAGTATTTTCAACGAGATATTATTCAGGACAACATCCCAGTTTGTTGTTAAGCACGATATCATAATAGATACATGCTGAGCGAAGTATGCTTTTAAATTAATATCCACGTAGGAAAGTGACGACCTGATGTGATGTAGTACTGACGAAAAATGGCGATATGTCGTTACAGCTTGTACAATAATATTATTATCAGGTCGAATGAAAATAATCCCCCTTTCCTGGTGAATTTTCAAAAAATAAAACCTCGTTTTTAAGTGAGGGTAATGAAAATTGAATATTGTGATATTTTCTTCAGTTTTACTCATTAATTTTTTTTTCATCAGGACATAGGAAAATGCCTTCATGTGAACCAGTCAAAATAGAAATTTATGTATTTTTAAATGCACCTCGATAAATATCAATTCATTTCTCTATTACAGTCTAAACCCTTCGTGAAAATGTCATGCTTTTAATGATATTGGGGGAAACACACTTTATTATCTGTTTGTACTGAAATTAAAATAAGGAGTTTAGCCGGGTTTTTTCAGGTAGCAAAATCTGACTAAAGAGCGACCTGGATAATTAGGGGCGGAGGCCGTCTTTTATCTCTTTTTTTTCTTCAATTCTTTCTTTTTTTATGCTACTCATTCTCTCCCCCCCCCCCATTTCTCTTCCTACCTCACCCCATCCCAAGTATATCTACAGCCGTTCGATCGATTGAAAGAAATTAAGACTTTGCATAAGAAGTAATGATTTATATCTATATCATTGTCGTTTATTTCCTTTGGACGCACGTGATACATACATATTGGTATTGCTGCCGTGTTATTCCTAGCTTATGATCAAAACGTAGTCTACCAATGTTAGAGCACAGCGATACATGATTAATATTTTTTCTTCTTTATTGGTCACGAAAAATAAAACCGGCATTTTTTGGCACCTTGTTGCTATGTAATAGCACCTCTTTGGCTACTCACATGTCATTCTCACTCTGTATATAAGGCAATGGTAATTTGATACTATATGATGATAATGTAAGTATGAAAAGATTAGATTTATAGTAATTCCTAAATTGATTTATATTATTATAGTACTGATTATCATCATTCATCTACTTTAAATCAACAACATTCTTTCTTGATCATGTGGTGGCTCTGAAAAGAGCCGTTATTTCTAGCCATAACCGTAGGGTTAGACTAGCCGCCAAAACCGTACAGGGTGCGGCCCTGCCTTTTCAGTGCATAGACCACGTCCATGGCTGTGACAGTCTTCCGCTTGGCGTGCTCACAGTAGGTGACGGCATCACGGATGACATTCTCCAAGAAGACTTTCAGTACACCGCGTGTCTCTTCGTAGATGAGACCAGAGATTCTTTTGACTCCACCTCTTCTTGCTAGACGGCGGATAGCAGGCTTCGTGATACCTTGGATGTTGTCTCGTAGAACCTTGCGATGACGCTTGGCACCACCCTTTCCAAGACCCTTTCCTCCTTTTCCGCGACCTGACATCTTGATTTATGAGAGCTAGTTGTGTACGATACTGAAGACTGGATGTTACGCTGAGCGAATGAGGTAATTTGCGAGAACAGCGGCTATTGTGGTCAGATTGCGGACGTGGGTGACGAAACTCGTCACCGCGCCGACCCGGCGGCGAATGGCACTCACGTCAGAGCGCCCCCTTGTGCCGACGCCGATATGATTTCTGAAAGAGTCCCTCCCCCCCCCCCGCCCTGAAAACGCACGGAATAATGACCCTTAGGAAAAAACAAAATGCATAATTCTCGGAAGATATTGTCAATAGTACTCAAATATAAGGCAACATCTTAAATTTCATCAATAATACCGATCTCCCTCTCCAGTTCATTTTCTTTGCATTATTTATTTCTTACGTTTTCTTCCTTTCTCTTCGTGTTATTTTTTTTTCCACGATATATGTTAACTTCATATATAATTAGTTTCATATACATTTTTATACCTTATATGTCATTCACATCCCGCCCCCTTGTTCCTCCTTCTTATAATATGATAATAGTGTCCAATTACCTAGCCATTTAATAAATATATAATCTTCATTCTTTAATTTTTTTGCATTAGAATCCGACTTATACCAGTGCGAGTGGTCACAGAATTGGTTCATACTATAAATAATGTTTATTATCATTATTATTTTTGTTGTTATTATTACTGTTATTATTATTTCATTAAGACAAGTATTCTTTCATGGAAATGTGGTGGCTCTGAAAAGAGCCGTTTGGTTGGCACTGGAAAGTGGCTATCCAGAAATCACTTGGATTTCTTTGTCACCTTCTTTGCCGCGGGTTTCTTGGGGTTCGAAGCCTTTGGTTTCTTGGCTACCGCCTTCTTGGTCGCCTTCTTGGGTGTCGATTTCTTGGCAGGGACTTTCTTCTTTGGTGTCTTTTTCTTCTCTTTCTTCTCAGTAGTCTTCTTCACTGGCTTCTTCACTTTCTTTGGTGCTGCCTTTGCCTTCTTAGCGGCGGCTGCCTTCTGCTTTTTCTCCTTCTGGGCTGCAGCTTTCGCCTTGGCCTTCTCCTTCTCTTTCTCCTTCTTGACCTTCTCCTTTTCCTTCTTGGCCTTCTCCACTGCCTGTGCCTTGGCTGCTTGCACATTCAACTTGAATGACCCCGAAGCACCTTTACCCTTCGTCTGCGTAAGTTTGCCCTTCACCACACCAGCCTTCAGAGCCCTCTTGATGAATATGAGCTGTCGGTCCATCTGGACATCGAAGTTCTGCTCGATGTACTTCTTGATTGCCTGCAGCGAAGATCCATTCCGCTCCTTCAGTTCGGTGATTGCTGTCATAACCATCTCAGCAGCAGGCGGATGGGTCGCTGGTTTCTTCTTAGGAGCATTCTTGGTGTCCTTCTCAGCCATTTTGGTATACGTCTGTACAGTTGCGGCGTGAACAAAACAAGTGCCCGCCTCACCGCGAAATGATCATTATACGTCATGGTTGCGTACGTGGTAGGAAACCTCCCCAGCCTGCCCGCCCCACTACTGTGTTGCCCATTTTACTAGGGCTTCTGCTAACATGAGTAGATTCTTCTTCCTCTTCCCTTTTCCCTGTTCTTCCTCTTCCTATTATTCTTCTTCTACTTATTATTACCAAATACCCCTCCCGTTATTTTCCTTTTCGAAGGCAATTTGTAACGATATTTCTATATCATTATTATTTTTTACAGATTTTTCGCCCATAAACATGCACATGTCCTTTTATATTCGTCCGCATGCTATCATTGATAAAACATTTAAAAAATCTTTGTTCGGTATTACCATCATGGCGTAGTAAATACAGCCACTGATTTTAATGCCAGAACACCGAGACTAGGAAAAACTCGCCACAAGGGGGCGTTGGTCGACATCAAGAATGTGTGACATTTACTGTAATCTGAATGATTGAAGAAACTTTGGCACTCGTTATGACGATAGTTTAGGACTTCCTGAGTTTGACATACCACTACTACTACTACTACTACTACTACTACTACTACTACTATTACTACTCTTACTACTACTACTACTACTACTACTCTTACTACTATTACTACTACTACTCTTACTACTACTACTACTACTCTTACTACTACTACTACTACTACTACTACTTCTTCTTCTTCTACGTCTATGCATATTATTCCTTCCAGCGCACCCCCGTTATTTGAAATTTCATGTTACTAAATTGTTAGGAATTCTATTCAAATTAACATGTTGAGCCTCCCTGAACTCAATTTAGTTATTTGACATCATTTATCTTCTAAATTATTTGTCAGTATTCATTTGAAATCCTTAAAATGACTGGACATAATTCATCTTTCTTATCAGTCACATCATGTACCTTATCTGTATAGAGTTAGTGAGAGAGAAAGAGGGATGGATACCAATGAAAAAAAAAACAATTCTTTCGTGAATATTTGGTGGCCCTGATAAGGGCCGTTGAAATGGGGGTTCGCCGAGGCAAACTAGCTTGATTTAGCGGTTTTCTTTGGAAGCAACACGGCTTGGATGTTTGGCAGTACGCCACCTTGTGCGATTGTCACACCACCCAAGAGTTTGTTCAGTTCCTCGTCGTTGCGTACGGCGAGCTGAAGGTGACGAGGGATGATCCTAGACTTCTTGTTGTCACGAGCAGCATTACCGGCGAGTTCCAAGATTTCGGCAGTCAGGTACTCCAGTACTGCAGCCATGTAGACGGGTGCTCCAGCGCCTACCCTCTGTGCATAGCTGCCCTTTCGAAGAAATCGGTGAACACGTCCCACTGGGAACTGAAGACCAGCACGGGATGAGCGAGTCTTTGCCTTGGTTCGGGCCTTTCCACTCTTTCCTCTTCCAGACATGATGTTTTACTGATGAGATGAACCGATAGCGAGTTGAAGATCAGACAGGAGCAGTGTGCATTCGTGTAATGACTCCTCAGCGCTTTTTTCTGCCTTTTTATACGCGATGTGGCGTTCGCATTTACCGCCGGGGTATTGCGACTATTGTCCAATCAACGGTTCGCTGACCGCCGTCGCCAGTCCGGCCTCTGAAACAAAAATCAATATTTGTGACTGCTGCCATCTTGCGGCGAATCCTTCTCATCTGTTTACTATCCCTAACCCTACCTTTTCCTGTGCACCATTTATTTCATTTTCTTGAAAAAATTATAATGACGTGCACACCAAAATTTATTATGATCCCTCAAATAATCGAACACACAACTCAGTTTTGGAAGCTCGTGGTGTACTGTGTGGCAATATGGCTGCATGATATACCTACCTGAACAAAATACGATACAATAACGAATACATGAATCTATTTTGACTTTATATTTCATTAACAGAATAGCAAGTGAATTCTTATTCAAATAAAATTACAAAGAGATCTACTTGAAAAAAGTATGTACCCCTGGAATATATTTATTAGAACAAGTATACCAACTAACTTATATAAATCCTACTTTCAAAATCATCAAACAACCGAAAGCGAAGGCTTGTGATTCCACGTTTGTTTTATATATTAAAAATAATAAAAATGATAAAGACTGCGTGTATATACTGTTATGGTGATTTTATCAGTAATTTATTTATTTCCTATATATTTTTTTGTATTTCAATAGGAAAGAGGGAGGAGGATGTCATGGTACAAGATAAGGACAAGCAGTGACAGTGGCATGTGACATACGCACTCACTCTTCATGCGACTACAGGTAATTACCCCCCCCCCCCTCACAACCACTATTTTGATCAAAGTTATATGTATGATGTACATTATATCTATTTAATATTTCAATTACCCCAGGGATTCATTATTTTTACCAATTATTCATATATACTGCATATAATATCAGTGATTCTTTCGTGATGTTATGGTGGCTCTGAAAAGAGCCGTTTGGTTATATGCCCTACAGGCTGTAGTGCATTGGCGCTCTAGGCGCGTTCTCCACGGATTCGACGGGCCAGCTGGATATCTTTCGGCATGATGGTAACCCTCTTAGCATGGATGGCGCACAGGTTGGTGTCTTCAAATAGCCCGACCAGATAGGCTTCGCTAGCTTCTTGAAGGGCCATCACGGCGGAACTCTGGAAGCGGAGCTCTGTTTTGAAGTCCTGGGCAATCTCCCTCACTAGACGCTGGAATGGGAGTTTTCGGATCAGAAGCTCGGTGCTCTTCTGGTAGCGGCGAATCTCTCTCAGGGCGACAGTTCCAGGCCTGTACCTATGTGGCTTTTTAACTCCCCCGGTGGCTGGGGCACTCTTCCTGGCCGCCTTGGTTGCCAACTGCTTTCTGGGAGCCTTCCCTCCGGTAGATTTGCGAGCCGTCTGCTTGGTGCGTGCCATGGTTGGTTACTTGTCTGATGGTAAGTCTGCGAATCGAACGTAGAAGACGAGATGAGTGACTGCCGCTGAAAATATGACCGCTATTTATAAGAGCTCCGAGAGATCCCAAACCCAACGGCACCGTCCGCAGAGCTCTCGTGATTGGTCAGTTGTGTTGCTCTATTGTCATAACGCGCGAAGCGTGGTATGGTGGTGGCGCTGTGCACAACGGCACTGCGTGAGTAAAGGCACCAAAGGGGTGACGAATTTCACTACGGTAATAGTAAACTAAATTCACGGGGCGACCGATTCTGGATGGTTTTTTTTTTGAGAAGGTAACAACATGTAAGAAACTAGGGAACGGGGACATCATGAGTCAATGAAAAATCAAGACCCCGGTCTTGTCAATAACATACGCAAATTAAATGCTAATTTGGATTTGCTTTGCATCCCGTATCTCCGTCTTTATACCCCCCCCCCATTCAGTATTCATTTTTCAGTATTCATTTATAGCATGCTATAGCATGCATGCATGCATTCTCAAACGCATAATCATTCATGATCATTCCTTATCATCGGCACCTTTCCCAGTACACACGAACTTGATTTTCACAACAGATTCATTTTCATCTGTCATATTTTCTTACATTTTACTCTATTATTATTACTTACAATTTCATTCGTTTAATTTATTCGACCGTTCATTCATATGCTTATTTATTCCTTCATACTACATAATGCATTCTTTCTTGAATATTTGTGTGGCCCTGAAAAGGGCCGTTGTTTGTACATGAAGAGTAGAACTCCCTCTATTTAGATGTGGTATACTTCGTCACCGCTTTGGTGCCCTCACTCACGGCGTGCTTAGCAAGCTCCCCTGGAAGAAGAAGGCGCACGGCGGTCTGTATCTCACGACTGCTGATGGTAGATTTCTTGTTGTATTGGGCCAGCCGAGAAGATTCGCCGGCAATCCGCTCGAAGATGTCGTTGACGAAGCTGTTCATGATCGTCATGGCCCGGCTAGAAATTCCGGTATCAGGGTGAACCTGCTTAAGGACTTTGTAGATGTAGATTCCGTAGCTCTCCTTCCTTTTCCTGTGCCTCTTCTTGCCACCGCTGGGCCGGGGGGCCTTGACTGCTTTCTTGGAACCTTTCTTGGCAACTTGACCTGTTGGAGCCATGATGAATGTAAGCTGGTATGTGAAGAATGTAACGAAGCGTGTGCACCGATTAGATATTCGATTGCTAATGCGATTGGCCCGTCCCAATCGCCCTATTTATACACCGCGTCCGGGTCC
>NW_026974447.1:20000-21837 GCF_037042905.1 Lytechinus pictus | reverse complement strand
TTCAATTCTTTTGGGATTCAACATGCTAATACTTCATGCTATTATCATGGGAAGGAAATTTTCAAACTGCGATGAAATGCAAACAACACACATGCATTTTAAACCTCTTTGGAGGCAGCACAGTACCTTTTTGTAATGTATGTGAACACTTCTGGCTGCTCACCGGAGATTCCGACCGGCAGAACTCGACGCAGCGGGCCGAGAGCGCCCCGCATGCCGGGCCGACCCTCCCGCTCACCCACGCAGGAGATGGCGGGAGATTGTGACGGGCAGATCTCGACGCAGCGGGCCGACAGCGCCCCGCATGCCGAGCCGACCCTCCCGCTCACCCACCCGGGCGTCGGCAGACGATTCCGACCGGCAGATCTCGACGCAGCGGGCCGACAGCGCCCCGCATGCCGAGCCGACACCCCCGCTCACCCAGCCAGGAGTCGGCAGGAGATTCTGACCGTCGGATCGGCCGACAGCGGGGGAAGGGGCCGGGGGTCCGCTCGCCGGACTGTTTCCCGCGAGAACGGGGTCGTCCGAGGGCGCAGGCTCCCCGCGGTGGGCACCATCGGATTCGCCGTCCTCGGTTTGCCCAGGGCGGCCCGAGCCCTCCGCCGCTGCGCCGTCGGGTCGTCCGGTGTCGCCCTCGGTGTGAATTTCGCATTGACTTGCGTGTTGTAAGCGGTGTTTATCGGGAGGGGTCTTTCGTCCTGCTGCCAGGGGGTCAAGCGGGGACGCAGGGTCCCCGGGGTGGGTACCATCGGACGCGGCGTCCGGGGTTTGCCCGGGGTGGGCCGGGTGCCGGGGCGGCCAGGGCCCGGCCTTCGATTTTCCACGGGCGGGTCGGGCCGGCAGCGGCACCCACCTCGACCGGGCGGCTGGGCTCGGCGGGGAAGGAGCAGGGGGCCCGCTGGGCGGATTTTTTCCAGCGGAGACGGGGTCACCCGGGGATGCAGCGTCCCCGGGATGGGCACCATCGGACGCGGCGTCCGGGGTTTGCCCGGGGTGGGCCGGGTGCCGGGGCGGCCAGGGCCCGTGCTTCGATTTTCCACGGGCGGGTCGGGCCGGCAGCGGCACCCTCCTCGACCGGGCGGCTGGACACGGCGGGGAAGGAGCCGGGGGGCCCGCTGACCGGATTTTTTCCAGCGGAGACGGGGTCTTCGAGGGAAGCAGGGTCCCCGGGGTGGGCACCATCGGACGCGGCGTCCGGGGTTCGCCCACGGCCGGCCGGGCCACCCGCCGCCGGGCCGGGCTTCCGCTGCTGCGACGCCTTCTCGTCCGGTGTCAGCCTGGATTCGGGGTAAAATTCGTATTGACTCGCGTGTTATAAGGGGTGTTTTGGGGGAGGGTGTTTGGTCTCCGGAGACATATATAGGGAAGGGGTGTTTCTTGGAAATTCGGCTGCTTTTCGCCCTTCAGCGGGATTCGGACGCCCTCCGCCGGAGACGGGCGATGGGAAGGTCCCTCCGGCCGCTGAAAACACCCTCGTCGGGAGAAAAAAACGGATTTTTGGGCCAACTTCCGGTTTAGGATTTTGTACAGCGCCGTGAATGGAAAAAGGAACTGGCGCACGATCTGGAGGGTCGAAAATCCCTATTGAAACGCGTGTTGTAGCGTCGTTTTAGGGGGAGGGGTGTCAGACCACCCGCAGGATATATGAGGGAGTGGTCTCGAGCGATCGAGCACTCTCGTGAAAAACACACGTAGTACTACGTTATAGGCATGAGGCCCTCGCACCGGCCCGCAAGAAGAACCCCGGTCGTCCACGGAACCCCGGGAGGTCCTTGCGGCCAGGCGAGGCAAGGTTGGCATGGATGGAGAGAGGTGGCTGGGGAAGAGGGCTGCGCCC
>NW_026974447.1:7500-12500 GCF_037042905.1 Lytechinus pictus | reverse complement strand
GGGAGGCCAGCCACCTGCCGGGCCGACAGGGCGGGGGAGGTCGAGGCCAGGGTGCCGGACTTTCCCTCGGAGGAAGGCTGGGGCTTCGAGCGGGAGGCCAGCCACCTGCCGGGCCGACAGGGCGGGGGGAGGTCGATGCCCGGCACCCGACTTTAAACTCCGAGGTGGGCAGGGGAGAGCCTGCCCTCCTCCAGTCCGACAGGGCCCGTACGTTGAAGCCGGGCACCCGCTCTTCCTCTCAGGAGTCGACAGGGGCTCTTGAGCGACAGCCAGCCCAACACCAGTCGGCCAGGTCGGCGTGGTTCGAGGCCAGCCACTCGGTCATCCTCTCCGAGGTGGGCAAGGGCTTTTGAGGGAGACACAGCCCAACAGCAGACGGCCAGGGCCCCGTACGTCGAAGGCAGGCAACCGCTCTACCTCTCCGAGGTGGGCAGGGGCTTTTGAGGGAGACACAGCCCAACAGCAGAGGGCCAGGGCCCCCTATGTCGAAGGCAGGCACCCGCACTCGAACTCAGAGGTGGGCAGGGGCTTTTGAGGGAGACACAGCCCAACAGCAGACGGCCAGGGCCCCGTACGTCGAAGGCAGGCAACCGCTCTTCCTCTCCGAGGTGGGCAGGGGCTTTTGAGGGAGACACAGCCCAACAGCAGTGGGCCAGGGTCCCGTACCTCCAGACCGGGCAGCCGCTCTTCCTCTCCGACGTTTCCAGGGGCTTTTGAGCGACAGCCAGCCCACCTCCAGTCCGACAGCCAGCCGTAGGTCGACGCCAGGCACCTGCTCGTCCTCTCCGACGTTTGCAGGGGGCTCCTGAGCGACAGCCAGCTCACCTCCAGTCCACTAGCCCCCCGTAGGTCGAGACCAGGCACCCGCTCTTCACTTCAGACGTCGGCAGGGGGCTCTTGAGCGACACACAGCCCACCTCCAGTCCGCTAGCCCCCCGTACGTCGAAGCCAGTCACTCGAACTACTTCTCCGACGTTTGGCAGCGGCTCCTGAGCGACAGCCAGCCCAACACCAGTCGGCCAGGGCCCCGTAGGTCGAGGCCAGGCACTCGCTCTTCCAGTCCGAGGTTGGCAGCGGCTCCTGAGCGACAGCCAGCCCAACACCAGTCCACTAGCCCCCCGTACGTCCGAGGTTAGGCACCCGCTCTTCCTCTCCGAGGTGGGCAGGGGCTGTTGAGGGAGACACAGCCCAACAGCAGAGGGCCAGGGCCCCGTATGTCGAGGCCAGCCACTCGCTCACCCCCTCCGAGGTGGGCAGGGGCTCCTGAGCGGCAGCCTGTCCACCTCCAGTCCGACAGCCAGGCGTAGGTAGAGGCCAGGCACCCGCTTTACCTCCTTGACCTTTTCAGGGGCATTTGAGCGACAGCCAGCCAAACACCAGAGGGCCAGCCCCCCGTAGGTCGAGACCAGGCACACGCTCTTCACTTCAGATGTCGGCAGGGGCTGTTGAGCGACGGCCAGCCCAACAGCGGTCGGCCAGGCCCCCGTAGGTCGAGGCCAGGCACTCGCTCTACCTCTCCGACTCGGCATCGACACCCTGGCCAACTCCAGACGGCCAGGGCACCGTACCTCGAGGGCAGGCAGCCGCCATTACACTCCGAGGCGGGCAGGGGCTGTTGAGCGGGTCACAGCCCAACAGCAGTGGGCCAGGGTCCCGTACCTCCAGACCGGGCAGCCGCTCTTCCTCTCCGACGTTTCCAGGGGCTTTTGAGCGACAGCCAGCTCACCTCCAGTCCACTAGCCCCCGTAGGTCGAGCCCAGGCACCCGCTCTTCCTCTCCGACGTCGGCAGGGGCTCTTGAGCGGGACACAGCCCACCTCCAGTCCGCTAGCCCCCCGTACGTCGAAGCCAGTCACTCGCACTACTTCTCCGACGTCGGCAGGGGCTCCTGAGCGACAGCCAGCCCAACACCAGTCCACTAGCCCCCCGTACGTCGAGGTTAGGCACCCGCTCTTCCTCTCCGAGGTGGGCAGGGGCTGTTGAGCGACACCCAGCCCAACACCAGTCCACTAGCCCCCCGTTCGTCGAGGTTGGGCACCCGCTCTTCCTCTCCGAGGTGGGCAGGGGCTCCTGGGCGACAGCCAGCTCACCTCCAGTCCACTAGCCCCCCGTACGTCGAAGCCAGGCACTCGCCCTACTTCTCCGACGTCGGCAGGGACTCCTGAGCGACAGCCAGCTCACCTCCAGTCCACTAGCCCCCCCGTACGTCGAAGCCAGGCACTCGCACTACTTCTCCGACGTCGGCAGGGGCTCCTGGGCGACAGCCAGCTCACCTCCTGTCCACTAGCCCCGCGTACGTCGAAGCCAGTCACTCGAACTACTTCTCCGACGTCGGCAGCGGCTCTTGAGCGACAGCCAGCCCACCTCCAGTCCACTAGCCCCCCCGTACGTCGAAGCCAGGCACTCGCACTACTTCTCCGACGTTTTCAGGGGCTCCTGAGCGACAGCCAGCCCAACACCAGTCCACAAGCCCCCCGTACGTCGAGGTTGGGCACCCGCTCTTCCTCTCCGAGGTGGGCAGGGGCTCCTGAGCGACAGCCAGCCCAACACCAGTCCGCTAGCCCCCCCGTACGTCGAAGCCAGTCACTCGAACTACTTCTCCGACGTCGGCAGGGGCTCCTGAGCGACAGCCAGCTCACCTCCAGTCCACTAGCCCCCCGTACGTCGAAGCCAGTCACTCGAACTACTTCTCCGACGTCGGCAGCGGCTCTTGAGCGACAGCCAGCCCACCTCCAGTCGGCCAGGGCCCCGTACGTCGAGGTTAGGCACTAGCCCTTCCACTCCGGCGTTTTCAGGGGCTCGTGAGCGACACCCAGCCCAACACCAGTCCACTAGCCCCCCGTACGTCGAGGTTGGGCACCCGCTCTTCCTCTCCGAGGTGGGCAGGGGCTCCTGGGCGACAGCCAGCCCAACACCAGTCCACTAGCCCCCCGTACGTCGAGGTTGGGCACCCGCTCTTCCTCTCCGAGGTGGGCAGGGGCTCCTGGGCGACAGCCAGCCCAACTCCAGTCCACTAGCCCCCCCGTACGTCGAAGCCAGTCACTCGAACTACTTCTCCGACGTCGGCAGCGGCTCTTGAGCGACAGCCAGCCCCCCTCCAGTCGGCCAGGGCCCCGTACGTCGAGGTTAGGCACTAGCCCTTCCACTCCGGCGTTTTCAGGGGCTCGTGAGCGACACCCAGCCCAACACCAGTCCACTAGCCCCCCGTACGTCGAGGTTGGGCACCCGCTCTTCCTCTCCGAGGTGGGCAGGGGCTCCTGGGCGACAGCCAGCCCACCTCCAGTCCGCTAGCCCCCCGTACGTCGAAGCCAGTCACTCGCACTACTTCTCCGACGTCGGCAGGGGCTGTTGAGCGACGGCCAGGCCCCAGTAGGTCGAGGCCAGGCACTCGCTCTACCTCTCCGACTCGGCATCGACACCCTGGCCAACTCCAGACGGCCAGGGCCCCGTACGTCGAGGCCAGGCACTCGCTCTTCCACTCCGAGTTCGGCAGCGGCTCCTGAGCGACAGCCAGGCCAACAGCAGTCCGGCAGCCCCCCCGTACTTGGAGGTTAGGCACCCGCTCTTCCTCTCCGAGGTGGGCAGGGGCTCCTGGGCGAAGGCCAGCCCACCTCCAGTCCGGCAGGGCCCCGTACTTCGAGGTTAGGCACCCGCTCTTCAACTCCGAGGTGGTCAGGGTCTCTTGAGCGACAGCCAGCCCACCTCCAGTCGGCCAGCCCCCCGTACGTCGAGGCCAGGCACTCGCCCTTCCACTCCGACGTTTTCAGGGGCTCCTGAGCGACAGCCAGCCCACCTCCAGTCCGACAGGGCCCCGTACTTCGAGGTTAGGCACCCGCTCTTCAACTCCGAGGTGGGCAGCGGCTCTTGAGCCGGACACAGCTCACCTCCAGTCCACTAGCCCCCCGTACGTCGAGGTTAGGCACCCGCTCTTCCTCTCCGAGGTGGGCAGGGGCTCCTGAGCGACAGCCAGCCCACCTCCAGTCCGACAGGGCCCCGTACTTCGAGGTTAGGCACCCGCTCTTCAACTCCGAGGTGGGCAGCGGCTCTTGAGCCGGACACAGCTCACCTCCAGTCCACTAGCCCCCCGTACGTCGAGGTTAGGCACCTGCTCTTCCTCTCCGAGGTGGGCAGGGGCTCCTGAGCGACAGCCAGCCCAACACCAGTCCAACAGGGCCCCGTAGGTCGAGGCCAGGCACCCGCTCTTGATCTCCGAGGTTCGGCAGGGGCTCGTGAGCGGGGACACAGCCCAACACCAGTCGGCCAGGGCCCCGGAGGCAGGTCCATGGAATTGGGCTGTGTCTGCCGGGGGCTTTTCTTTTTTTCTGAAATAAAAACTTTATCTTTATTCTTATTTCGACAGGATGTCCAGGCCGCCAGTCCTCCGTGCGTCGAGGCCAGGGCGTCGCTCTTGCAATCAAGAGTTGTCCGAGGCCTGAGAGCGGGAGACATCCGAACAGCATGCCGACAGGCCCCCGGAGGCAGATCCATGGAATTGGACTCTGTCTGCCGGGGGCTTTTTTTTGTTAAATTTATAATTTCATTTTTATTTCGACAGGATGGCCAGGCCAGCCAGGATTTTATGTGGTAATACGTCATGCCCTTCCTGTTCGAATGAAATTGTTACACTATACTGAAATGCTGATAAGACAATACAGGGGGAATGCAGTGATTTTTGGAGCTGATATGTGAATTATACTACATGCAGATTATTTGAATGAAATTTGTAATTGTACGCGATGGGTGGACACATCTTAGAACATTTTTCTTTGGTGGTAATACAGTAACTATTTTTTTTTTTTTGTTAAAAAAGGTACCATTGATTGCAACGTGTGATTAAAATCTTTTTGGACACAATACAGTAGTTTTTCGGAAAGTGTGTCATTACTTCATGCTTGATTCTGAAATGATTTTTTTTGAAATACTGAACTGCCTTCAATGAAACTTTGATTACACACCTCTAATTCAATTCTTTTGGGATTCAACATGCTAATACTTCATGCT
>NW_026974447.1:0-2500 GCF_037042905.1 Lytechinus pictus | reverse complement strand
GACGAGACCACCCGCTGAATTTAAGCATATCACTAAGCGGAGGAAAAGAAACTAACCAGGATTCCCCCAGTAGCGGCGAGTGAAGCGGGAAGAGCCCATCGCCGAATCCCAGCGGCCCTCAGGCCCTGGGAGCTGTGGCGTGAGGCGGCTTCGGGCGCGCGAGTCCACGGCGCCGAGGTCCTCCTGATCGGGGCACCTTACCCAGAGCGGGTGTCAGGCCCGTTCGGGCGCCGGGACTCAAGGGCCTGGAGCCACCAAGAGTCGGGTAGTTTTGGAATGCTGCCCAAAGAGGGGTGGTGAACTCCATCCAAGGCTAAATACTGGCACGAGACCGATAGCAGACAAGTACCGTGAGGGAAAGTTGAAAAGAACTCTGAAGAGAGAGTTCAAGAGGACGTGAAACCGCCAAGAAGCAAACGGGCAGGACCCGCGGCACGGGTCCGTGGAGATTCAGCGAGTCGGCCGCCTCCCCGGGCGGGTCTCGGATCCGCAAGGACCGGGCCCGCCCGGGCGGCGGCGGCCGTCTCGTGCACTTCTCCCGGACGCGGCGCTCGGGACCGGCAGCCCAGGTCGGCCGAAGGCGCCGGCGCAGGTAGCTCCGCTTGGGCCTCCGTGCCCCTGCGGAGAACTAATAGCGCCGGCCGCACCGCCGACCGAGCTGCCGAGGAAGGGACGCGAGCCGCGCCCGCCCCCCATCTCGGGGGGCTGCGCCTCCCGTCCCCCGCAGGCCTCCCCGGCGTTCACTGTCCTCAGTGGTCGCCGAGGGACGGCAGGCGGCGGGAGCGGTGAGGCGGCACGTGGCGCCTCGGGTTGCCGAGCGAAGCTGGGCGCCTGCTCGACCCGTCTTGAAACACGGACCAAGGAGTCTAACGGGCCCGCGAGTCAAGGGGCGACCGAAACCCCACGGCGCAATGAAGGTGAAGGTCGATTCGGTCGACCGAGGTGGGATCCCGCCCCTCCCGGGGCGGGCGCACCACCGCCCCGCCACGTCCGCTCCGTTCGGTGTGGCGGAGGCAGAGCGGGCACGCTAGGACCCGAAAGATGGTGAACTATGCCCGAGCAGGATGAAGCCAGAGGAAACTCTGGTGGAGGTCCGCAGCGATTCTGACGTGCAAATCGATCGTCCGACTTGGGTATAGGGGCGAAAGACTAATCGAACCATCTAGTAGCTGGTTCCCTCCGAAGTTTCCCTCAGGATAGCTGGCGCTCAGACGCAGTTTTATCTGGTAAAGCGAATGATTAGAGGCCTTGGGGACGAAACGACCTCAACCTATTCTCAAACTTTAAATTGGTAAGAGGCCCGACTCGCTGGCTTGGAGCCGGGCGATCGAATGCGAGTGCTCAGTGGGCCACTCTTGGTAAGCAGGACTGGCGCTGCGGGATGAACCGAACGCCGGGTTACGGCGTCCGACTCGTACGCTCATCAGATCCCAGAAAAGGTGTTGGTCGATACAGACAGCAGGACGGTGGCCATGGAAGTCGGAATCCGCTAAGGAGTGTGTAACAACTCACCTGCCGAATCAACCAGCCCTGAAAATGGATGGCGCTGAGCGTGTGTTTTGGCCCATACCCGGCCGCCGGGGCAGAGGAGGTACTTCCCCCGCCCGGGAGGTAAGCCCCGGCGAGTAGGAGGGACGCCGCGGTGAGCGCGGAAGCGACGGGCGCGAGCCCGCGTGGAGCCGCCGCGGGCGCAGATCTTGGTGGTAGTAGCAAATACTCAAGCGAGATCCTTGAGGGCCGAGTGTGGAGAAGGGTTCCATGTGAACAGCCGTTGCACATGGGTCAGTCGATCCTAAGCCCTAGGGTAGTTCCGCTCCGAGCGGAGGCGTCGGCCCGCGACCTTCGGGGCACGGGTCGCGCCCCTTGGGCGAAAGGGAATCGGGTCAATATTCCCGAACCCGAAGGCGGAGCCCGCCGTCCTCGCGGCGGCCGAACGCTTGTGAAGCGAACGAGCCCGGAGACACTGGCCGGGGCCCCGGGAAGAGTTGTCTTTTCTTGTTAAGGAGCGGGATCCCTGGAATCGGCTCGACCGGAGAGAGGGTCTGCGGCTCCGTAGAGCGCCGCGTCTACGGCGGCGTCCGGTGCGCTCCGGCTGGTCCTTGAAAATCCGGGGGAAGTGTTGGGACTCTCGCCTCGGGGTCGTACCCATGAACCGCAGCCGGTCTCCAAGGTGAATAGCCTCTGGCCGATAGAACAATGTAGGTAAGGGAAGTCTGCAAGCCGGATCCGTAACTTCGGGAGAAGGATTGGCTCTGAGGGGCTGGGTCGGTCGGGCCGGGGCAGGAAGCCGGGCTGGAGCCGCAGCGTGGCTGGGCGAGCCTGCTTTGCCAGTTTCGGCTGGCGGTCGGGCGAGCCCGGACTGGCGCGGGGTCCGCCCCGGGTGGACCGTCCGGCTGCGCGGTCGAGCAATCGGCCGCTTTCGGCCGACGCCCAACAGCTGACTCAGAACTGGCACGGACCAGGGGGAATCCGACTGTCTAATTAAAAACAGAGCATTGCG
>NW_026974446.1:0-21857 GCF_037042905.1 Lytechinus pictus | reverse complement strand
TAATTATACTTGCTTATGTAGCACTTATCACTTTAATACATTGTTAGAATTTTCTAAGTGCTCTACAAAAATGCAGTAGAATTACTCTTGGTTTTTATAGCAGAGCAGTCTATATTTCTGCATGGTGCGATAATGTAATGCATGAGTAATGGGGTGTTCTGCATTTCATCACTGCTCAGTTTCATAAAAAGTTTTTGCAAGGAATGTTGTGTATTGCAAATTTATTATGGTTTGCTGTGTTTTATAATACAAATTTCTCGAACTTTCTTAATTCATTAAGAAGTAAAACCATCCATTTCTGAGTAGTTTCGTTGTGTCATGATCTGATCTGTCAATAAATCTACGAGACCTAAAAAAAAATTATCATAATGGGTGCGTAACAAATTTCGAGCAGTCTTCTCGTATTGAATCTCATGATATCTGAGACACTAATGATGGCTTTGCCAATGAATTTTTCATGAAACTAGATGCTAGGTGAAGAGTAGAACAAATTTATTTGAATCAGTTATAACTATTAGGCCAGATACTGGTATGTTATCACAACAGCTGATCTTGCTATAATCTCTTAATCACATATGTTTAATAGAGGAAATCAAACAAGCATAACACTGAAAATTTCATTGAAATTGGATGTAAAATTAAAAAAGTTATGACATTTTAAAGTTTTGCTTATTTTTCACAAAACGGCTATATGCACAACTCAATGATATGTTAATGAGAGAGTCGATGATGTCCCTCACTATTTCTTTTGTTTTTTATTGTTTGAATTATACAATATTTCATTTTTTTACACATTTGACAAAATGACCAACTTGACTGAACCACATAAAATAAAACGATGGTAATCCAAATGTTCAGTGAGGAATGATTTTTTTTGCATATAACAATGAAGCAAAAATTAGAAATATTTCTTATAATGAAATACAAAAGGAATAGTGAGTGAGTGGTGTCATCAGTTCCCTCATATGCATACCGACCAGGATGTGCATATAACTGTTCTGTGAAATTAAGTGAACCTTTAAAATTTCATAACTTTCTTATTTTACATCCAATTTTGATGATATTTTGAGAGATATACTTGTTGGATTTTTCTGCTTTTATTCAAATAAACTATTTGCTGGGGTGGACTTGTCCTTTAATAAGTAATATGCTGATTTGAAACTTCAGATTTGGACTGTAAAGGGCAGAGATGCCTCTTAATATTGATCTTCAAATGTAAGAAAATCATCTAAAATGGACCATTTATAACACAAAAGGGGCCTGTTGCATATAACATTTATCCTTCACAAATCTGGTGAAAATGACGACTCGGGTTAGCACAATTTTTGCTATTGGCTATAAACACAGGAAAAAACTGGTAAAGAATAATCCGAATTTGTTTTGTTTGTTTTAGTAAAAAAAATGTTTTATAAGACACAAGGGCTCTTGTGTTTTCTATGATCTGAAAAAAGTAGGAATTACTACTTATATCTCACAAGAGATATCCCTGAAATAGAGAAAAAAAATTACACATTCACATCATTTAATAGTTTCATAATTATATCAAAGCCAATAAGCTTTCTAAGTACAAATTTATCTAACTTGCTTCTTATTCTGACATCAATGTGTAACCATTAGGAGATGGTTTAATACTAACAATTTTCTTTAACATAAAATCAAGGCTGCAGGTAATTAAATTTCATGATTCAGATTAGAGAAATGGTCTTCCCTCAAAAATAGAACTGAAATTTCAAAAGGTAGAGCTAGACATTCAATTTACAAATATAATTGCACTTTCCCTTTCAGTGTAAGGCACACATTCTATCTCCAACAAGAGTGTCGCTGGGGCGAGCACATAATACGCCCACCTGTAACATGGAAAATGTTATTGGTCAAGCAAGAAAAGTGGAAGGTGGCGACTTGATCTTTCACCTATTGTCCACAAGAATACAGTGCCACTATTATGGTAACTCTGCGATTCAATTGTAACTTCCACAGAGCCCTTGACTTTGATTGGTTGTTGAGCATTGCTAGCTTTACATTTGGATGGCAAAGTCACTATTACTCCATGCAACAGGGCCCCAGCCCCCAGGGGGGCTGGCACTCTCAATGTTCTAATCAAATGGCAGTATTTAGTCAAACATATCTTGATTCTTGACTGTGTTTTTCTTTACACTGATTACAGACATCAAACTCAGCTAGTTACAAAATCTGTTTACAATATCAGTTCCTCAATAAATCCATTATAAAATATATTCTTCAGTACAGCGGTCTAGTAAAAAGGCAGAAAAAGGCATAATGCTTGGGGCATGTATTTTCTAACTTGAACAGCTCTACTCATCATTAAAATGAAAATAATCAGTCTGACATTTTCTTTAAAACATATTCATAAAATAAAGCAGATAGCAAATTTCTTTCAGCTAATCAAATCCCATGATTTGAAAAGCTTATGGCAGCGACATGTAATTTGAGATACATTTCATAAAATGTCCCTGCTCTAAAAACAAATTTCAATATAAAATCTGATCATCATTTCTAGTGAAGCAATTAAATTGCCAAGCTCTGTTTAAAATGAGCCGTTTCCTAACAAATCAGAAATTAAGAAAGATTTGCTAGAAGAAAACAAGAAATATAAAAAGGTGACTGTTAAAAATACTTAGCATTTCAAATCTGTAATAATCAAATAGGCAAAGCAGTGTTGTGTTTAATAATTTTACAGAAATTTGTCTCTATTCAAAATAATTTTTTTTACAAGCATGCTAACGAGTACCCGATTCACAAGGAAATAACATCACTGCTTCTGACTGCACTGCCAATCCATGGAGACTTCATGGATAGAAAAAAATTGTTCTTGCCCAATAATTTTAAGACTTTTAGTGCATCGGTTTAGTTATTTTTTCTACTAACAATATCTTAAACCTACATGGTCAACACCTCTCCACAGGAGCAATAGAATGCTTTACATCAAAGACCACCCATCTGTTCAACTCTGTTCTTAGAATACCATAATTTGAGAGTGTGATCATCACTGGCCGATATAAGCATCTCTGAATCAAATGGATTGAAGCAAACACAGTTAACCATGTCTGTGTGAGGTAGACGAGCTAAGAGAATGCCGTAATGTCTGTCCCATATATAACCCTGTCTGTCTTCTGCTCCACTGAAAGAAAAAAATAAAACAAATAATGTTGAAATTATAAGCTGATGTGTATAAATTAAACCGTTTACTACTGAATTCACATATGCTTTGTACAGGTATCTTCTGCTTTCATTAGGTTTAAATCATATATGAGCAGTTCATAATGGTAAAAGCTAGAGATTATTGAGATAAATGCCAAGGGCAGCTGTTTCACAGAATGTATACAAAGCACTCTTGTAAGGTTTAAATGGGAAATCTTATACTAGTAGATGTATGCCCTTAAAAAGCAGTCAGGATGCTTAGAATGTACTTCAAATATACCAATATATATTTTTCATATGAAAATGAAAACCACATTTTATTGTCGAAAGGAAATCTGAAAATAGGAATACTCCAAATATTCCTTTTGCCCAATAATCATAAGCCCGGCAGCCGCTGTGCAGCACCAGATCGACGTAGCTCTATCCCTTAATTGTTGAATGCCAAATAGGATAGCAGCAACTCCCATCTTTTAACGTCTTTTTGTCTGACATGGCCAAGGCTTGAACTCCTAACCTCCCGGTTGTGAAAAGGACGCTCTACCAACTGAGCTATCACACCGGTTGTGGATGGGGGGGGGGGGGTGCAAGAAGACAAGGGCACTGTTGCATAAAAGTTACTTTGCCATCCAATGGTAACTACCACGGTAACACTGATCACCAACCAATCAAAATGAAGTATTAGTATTACATACAAGTTACCATTGGATGGCAAAGTTACAATAATGGTAACTTTTATGCAACAGGGCCCTGGTAATCCACTATTTGTTTGCTCTCAAAATGAAATAATAGTGATATTTAGAGTTATATGATCCAAGCATCTCTATTCAAGAGTTTTTTTTTTTTGTATTCTTCCCATTTCCATCATTACAGTACTTGAAGAATCATGATGGCCCATATTTTCCCTAGTTGCATTGCAACTGATACGTACTGCAGTACACATTTCACAAATGTTCAACAACATGACTTACCTAGCAACATAGAGATCACTGACACTAAGAAATATAATGTTACATTCATCATTGGGAGAAAATGCCCGATGACCTCGGAACCGTTTGACCTCCATCAAGGTATAAAGGTCATACATGCGTACTTCTATTTCCTGTGCTATAGGAGGCGGGGCTAAAGCATCTGCTACATGATAGTCTTTGGGCCAGGAGCGGCAATTCACACACAGAAACCTGTCATAAAAAGTGAGAAAATTAATCACCAACAACTACAATGATTACATGAAAGAGAAAAGATTACAGTGAAAGCTTGCCTTATTAAAGATGTTGGAATTTAAGGAATATTGGTAATCAGTAAAAAAAAAAAAAAAGAAATATATCTTAAAATAAAAATAAAAATAAAGAGCTGGACACAGTGATATCATTGTATAAGTGAAATTGTTCTAGCTCTAATACCAAGTTTGTATTGTATGAGAGTTATGTTTGAAATAATAAAGCCCCCTCCCCCAAAGAATCCCAAACAGCTCACCCAAATGCTAAGCTAATTGCTCTCATCACTATAACTGAATAATTAGTTTTTACAAAATACTGCACTAAACCTTACACACCCACCAGTCCAATACAAAAACTTTCCATCTTTCTTACATTCTAGCTTAAGCATCCTACTTAAATCACAACATCTGTCATAGTGGCTATTTGACATATTTAGTTCAAAAGTTAAAGAAATAACAATTACAAAATGACAAACTGGACCACAAAAATAATCTAATTTCAGCAATTGTGGTGCACAGAAACCTTTAAATAGCAAACCCCAAATGGCTAGAGAAAGGAGTCCTACATTAGGTCAAAGACATTTTGCACATGAGACGAACTGCAATTTCTTGAATAATGAATACAATATTACAGAACCTAGTGGAAACAAAGTATAAAAGATAATTAAACAATGTATAAAAAGCAAACCACATTAAAAAAAATAAATGAGGGAATACACAAAAAAATGTAAAAGCAAACCAACCTATGATCTGGAGACAAAGTAAGCCCTAGGATCTGTCCATGCAAGTCTATGACATGATCCACCTTGTCAAACTCTAACTGAGGTCTAGGATTCTGATGATTCTCATCCCCTGCGACCGGTCCTAAGGCCACCTCACCCAATCTTATTTGATCATCAAGTTGTTTGGAAACACCCAATGGTCCTTTGACTGTATCCATCATATGGGAGTCAATGTGTTTAATACATATCTGGTGAGGTGTGTACGCAACAGCCCCTCTCATGAAGATCAGGTGCTTGTTCTGGCTGTCCTCTTTCTGCAACGTCCTGCGTCGCCTGATCTTGGATCTCTGAGCAATCTCCTGTGAGTCAGACTGGCTACTACTGGATAGGTTGTTCGTGAATTCTGCCTCCTGCTCTCCAGTTGATGTCGAAGGTCTTTCGAGTGTCTTTTGACTCAGTTTTGCTTTTGAGGCTAATTTGACTAGTGATTCATCATCTAAACTCTCTGTGCTGCCAAAAGTAAACTTCTTACCCCAGGCTCGTACAATGTCACTTCCACTGCCACTTTCTCCTGCAAAGGTTAATGAGGTATAATCAGTATCTGTGCTAGATAGGACAGTGTCTGTAGAACTGCAGCGTGAACTAACACCAGTGGCTTCTTCAGTTCTTAGACTATGCGGATCACCATGACTTGTAGATGGACCACCAATGTTTCTTCCTGGAGAATGTCTAGGGAGTCTCTGAATGTCTTCAGGACACTCTGGCTCCACCCCATAGATCAAAATCTTCATCAGGTCCTCGTCGACATTCTGCCGACCACGCCTCATTTCAGCGTTGCGTACCCTATACCACAGTCTGCTATGACTTGTCTCTGTGTCAATTGGTTGCTCAGCTGAAGCTGCCTGTTTTGTTTTTGCAGCATTATGTCTCTCACCATCTTTACGCAAACTTTTACGGAATGACCCAGGTGGGGTCACAGATGAGTCACTTGCTTCTCGTTTTAATGGATGAGTTCTAGAGTGTGCTTCACTAACAGATTTGTGTTTGGTTGAATGAGCACTTTGTCTTGATAACTTTTTCAAATCACTTGAGGTTGATTCCTTCACTTCCATCTCAGGCTGTAAGGAATCGTCCAGCATGTCTACTTCAGCTTTACTTGGCCCGGCAACATCCTCTGCTTCAGATCTTTCCTTAACATCACCCTTGTCTTGATGATGGTGTTTTCTCTGATCCAAATCCGGTTCACTCGCTGTCAGCTCCGTATCACTTTCATAGGCACTACTAACTTTAACATCAGGTTCACTTTCACTTGAGCTGACAATCCTACTAGCAGTACTCTGCTCCTCGCTCACCTTTCCCGTATCTCCCTCCTCCTTCGCCTCTTTGCTGTTTTCCAGCTTCAACTGCTTCAACAGTAATTCCTTCCCCTTGCCCAGGTTCCTACAATTTGCTACAGTGATTCCTCTGACAGTACTGGCATTCATGTTCAGGAATTTGAACAACCTCATCACCACAGATTCCTGCTCAGAGTCCACTTCCTGTGTTGCTTTGTTCAACCAGAGTGCAGAGCAGGATGATAGCTGACCCAGGTAGTGGAGGTTGCCTGACAACAGGTAGGAGTTGTTCAGCCAACATCCAAAGATATCATACGGTTTGTTCTGCACTCTTGCTTGAAGTGCAAAGTCCTCTGAAAAAGGTAAACAGATACAGAGGATTATACCAATTGATATAATTATATTCACTTATAAAAGTGATCCCTCATGTTTATTTCTCTCCACATTTCTTCCAATAAAATATATAAGCAAATGACATATATTTCATATCATCCCTAAATCTTTAACTCTTTTTGTATTCAAATGATTTTTTTTAATTATTTTATCATTCAGAGGCTTGGAGCTTTGGAGGGATTCATTTTTCTTTTAAATACTCAATATACATACATAAAGTAGATGCAAACAATACTAGCACATCAATGATATGGAGCTCATCCGGCATCTCGCAACGAAATTTAACACGATTTTAATTTCAGACCAGTTGACACTGTAGTGAATTATATTGGTGACATAAATTGAGGATATAGAATTGAAATTGATGAAGAAATGACATAGAAGCATTTTTTGTGATCTATGAATAAATTTCATATAAATTAAGCAGAAATAATTTGAGTAAAAATTTCTTAACTCTGTGTAGAACCTTGGTGAACCTCATGTAGCTCTCAGATGGAACAAAAATAATCAAAATCAATCAACAAATAAATAAGTATTTTTTTTTAGTTTAGAAAATATATGTTTAAATTAGCATATTTAATGAGTTTCAAAATTCTGTGTTGAAATTTTGTATCACCACCTCGAGCTTTCATATAAAGCAAACAAAATTGAAATTGATCAACAAATGAAGAAAAAACATTTTTTGTGATTTATGAATAAATTTTGCATAAATTAGCATTAATAATTTTCTAGGCAAAATTTCAAAATTTTGTGTACAAAGTTTGGTGAACCTCATGCAGCTCTACCAGATGGAAGAAAAAAAAATCAAAATCAGTTAACAAATAAAGAAGAAGAGGCATTTTCTATGATTTATGAATAAATTTTGCATAAATTAGCATAAATAATTTTCTACTGAAAATTTCAAAATTCTGTGTAAAAGTTTGGAGAACCTCATGAAGTTCTACCAGATGGAAGAAAAAAAATCAATATCGGTCAACAATTAAAGAAGAAGCATTTTATGTGAATTTTTTAAAATACGCATAAATTAGCATATTTAATGAGTTTCAAAATTCTGTGTAGAAGTTTTGAATCCCCCACCTAATGCTATCATATAAAGCAAACATAATTGAAATCAGACTTGAAGTGACGAAGAAGAAGCATTTTGAAATTCAGTCAACAAATAAAGAAGAGGCATTTTCTGTGATTTATGAATTTCACATAAATTAGCATAAATAATTTTCTACTCCAAATTTTAAAATTCTGTGTATAAATTTGGTGAACCTCATGAAGCTCTACCAGATGGAAGAAAAAAAATCAAAATCTGTCAACAAATAAAGAAGAAGCATTTTATGTGAATTTTTAAAAATGTGCATAAATTAAATTAGCATAAAAATTGTTCTAGCCAAAATTTCAAAATTCTGTGTAGAAGTTTGGTGAAACTCATGAAGCTCTACCACAGCGATTCTCAAATAGCGGCAAGCGCGCCACTTGTGGCACACCGAGCTTTGCGGAGTGGCGCGTGGGAGCCTTCGGGCCGGATGGGCTAAAAATTATTAGAAACATTTGTTTAATGCCCGGTGGTGGACATGTCTTACATGGTTAGATTCAATTTAATTTCAATCTTTATTTCCAATTTCAACAATATATTTTCATGAAAAAATGACACATATAAACCAGCAGCATGAATATGGAACATCAAAATACATCTATACATAAGAAAAAAGAAACTAATTTAAACTAAAAAGCAGAAAACTTAGATAGAGACATTGAAAATGTTTGTTATCCTTGTTGTTGGTGGTGCTGTTCACAAACATTACCAACCCTACTGTATTTTGATTTTCAGCATGGATTTTCATGCTCCTGAATTTGTTTCTTCTAAGCTACCTTACTCTCCTCTCACCTTTTACATTGAATACAGCAATCTCTCCTGAGGTACTGTTTGGACCAAAGTGAACCCCTGATACAAGCAGCAAGGTATCACTACTGTTAAACTGAGAAAACTGAGTGAACTGCCATCTGAACTGTTCCTTCATGTTGTGTGAATACTTCAGACTGGCTGGTGGACCACTTTTCCAAACCTGAAAATATGAACAGATGCAATTAAAAGACTATGATACAGTTACAAACGATGCAGTCTAAGCTCACAACACAGTCTTTGAAACATTCAAAATGACCTTGTAGTAGAACAAAAAAAGAACTTGTCAATAACAGGATTTCAAGAGCATTAATTATTACATTTTTACAACTTTCATATGCAAGCAAGGCCCCTGCACCAAATTTTAGGGCAAGAATAATCGATTAAGCAAACAAATAAAGGAAAAGCAACTTTAACAATAAATAATTATTATGTCTCCCAGTATGAAATGAACAAATTTCTTGATTTTAAACGTCATTAGTCTCATTACATTTCATATGATTGCAATATTTGAATAGTACTTCAATATAATTCACATGATTTAAGCTTTACCACAGCTTCACAGGCTTTACAGAACATATCTTGGACTTGTTGCATAAAAGTTACCATTATGGTAACTTTGCTATCCAATGGTAAAATACATGGAATCCTTGGCTTTGATTGGCTGTTGGGTCATGCAACCATGGTAGTTACCATTTTAAGGCATCGTTACCATAATAGTAACTTTTATGCAACAGGGCCAAGGTCTTTGTCTTGCCTTAATGGTCCCATCTTTGGAGCAGGAAGCAAATAGTTTTCCATTGTGAGAGAAGCTGACATGTAGAACCTGATCATTATGATCGGTCAATACCTGCATGCATTTTGCAGGAACTCGATAGTGTAGTCTCCGGAACTCCCTGCAGTGGCATAGAACAGTCATTAAACACTTTAGATTCCTTACATTCTGATGTAGTTAATCATTCCATAAGAAAATTTGTGTATTTTTACATGACAAAAAAGTCTTGAATATTGCATAGTCTCTGAAATACATGAATATGTCTAATTTGCCCTCAGCCAATCAAATTTCTTGAAATATGCATATGCTAATTAGTATATTAATATTTGGACACTGACATTCCTACCAGTATCAATAGCTTTACAAAACACACTCAGGTGACCAAATCTCAGGGAATAATTTGCTTACCAAAATTGATTAGCATTTTTGGTCATAAGACAAAAGTGATGCAATACCAAGAAAATTATTCCGTCAGTGTTCATGATTACAAGATTTTGAAAATATTGCAAGTCCATCTGAAAATGAAATTAAATTTCCAAAGTGATAATTGCATAATTTGATCAATCAAGGTAGAAAATAAGAGAAAATATGATCTGGCCAGGCATGGCAACCCAGTGGAAGAAAGTCCACTTCATGAACAAGATGTTGCGGGTACTAATCCTGGCTGAGTCATATTATAGACTTTTAAATTGTAAACATCTGCCATCTAGCCAGGCGCTTGGCATATTAAAATGGACAGGGGCAATAACAACATCTTACATTATGCAGGGTCTGATGAAAGACCAGCTTATAAAGCTGAAGTGGCTCTTTTGGGAAATAAGAATTAACTATATCATTATTGTTTTCATACCGGTAATAAGAAGAATGTCCAGAGGGAAGAGGTATTTCTCTATTTATTTTCCACTCTCTGTACAACAAATTCTTCCAAAGAAGCTCATCGTGGCTGATCCTAAGCCATGTCCGGCAGGAGCAGCCAGCTCTTTGCAGTTCAGATGAGGTTAGGTATGAGAAGATGTTGACCACAAGACTCTCTGGTAAACAGAGCCAAAGGCTAACATTCTCTTTCTCAATCTCATCCATCTCTCTATAAAGAAAAAAAAATGCAGATATTAGATTGGCTGCAATATAGCTGATACATGTATACACTGATCAATACAAAATCATATTATAGATAAGACTTTGTATCAAGAGGGGGAATTGAAAAAGATATCATCCAGAAGATTGACTTGCCAAAAAATGTTATTCATCATTGTAACATAGCGTTCTACAGTTCTACTTTTAGCTATTTACTTATCATGAACTTTATTTGGTGATTTTGGACCCAGAACAAAAACAAGTTTCCTCTGCTTCTTTGGCGCTGGCTTTATTCTTCCTCCCAGAATAAGGGGGTGGAGGGTATATCAACTCATAATAATGATAGAGGACACCTGTGATGTGTGACTCTAGTCTGGTCTTGGACTCAAGTCTGTTTATGCTGGACTCTGTCTCCGTGAAGAAGCGATACGTTTTGACTGATCGCGCGCATTTTTAATGCGCACGATCAGTCAAAGCATCATACTGCTTTTTCCCTATGGCGTTTTTGTACAGGGAAAATCTAACTTAGACTAAGCCGCTCGAACCAAAATTATAAGCATGTAGCTCTTTTGTGATATTTTCTCCGATCCTTGGTTTTGTATAAAAATAAGGATACCAGTGCTTAGTGATTGTCTTGGTCTTTCCAACCATGTATTTTTCTAGCAATGAATGTGTTGTAAGGCTGGATAACTAAGTGTGAAAATTATAGTAAACTTTGAAGTCGATTTTCTCTGAAATGGGTTTGCACCGCTGTATGTGTGATTACAACGGTTTGGATGACCACCAACAATATGGGGCAGCTGCCCGTTTATGACGTCACAAATTAAACACTTCAAATTCTAACAACTTTCTTTATAATCTTTAATGGATTTTTCTAAAACCTCTATTTTCCCGGTTACTTTTTGTCAGGGTGAGCTTTCCCTTTAAAACTTATTGGCAATGAGTGGCAATTCTCAGCAATTACACAATTTCTTACAGAATCTTTCTGCAAACATTCTTTATCATTTACTTAAACTCATTTTGAAATCATCACAACTGCTATTTACCTTTATTTGATTCTCAGCAATTACACAATTTCTTCCAGACTTCTTCTGCAAATATATTTTATCATTTACTCAAACTCATTTTGAAATCATCACAACTGCTATTTACCTTTATTTAATTTTAACTCTTTTTAATATCGAACATTTTACAAGAAAAATTGCTTTTCAGCAGTCAATGCAATGGTAGTCCATTTATACTTCCTAATATTATTATTAACTTTGGATTATTTTCTTTGCCTTGGTTTTGCCTTGGTTTCCATCAATAGAATGATGACGGCCATTGGGCTCATAATAGTGGAGGTTCGACCGACGCTTAAACAGCATTTAACTGTGGAGAAAAGGGTGCGCTAGCGCACCCTTCTCGATTACTGCGTAAAATCTCCTTTTGATGGGCGAAAGGGGCGCAATAATAAGGGGAAAATAATAGAAAATACAATCAGCTTACAACCTTTCCAAAATATATGGTGGAAAATACCGAATTTTTATGACAAACATTCAGGATCAGGTTCTTCTTCGATTGTTAGCCGTCATGTTTGAAATACAGCTGACCACACGAATACGCCAGCCAATCATACCATAACGCCAACGCGAATCTTAATACATGGGGCACCTAATAATAAAGTAGACCTACAGTTCGTCTATCGATTTCAGACATGAAAATTACACGTAACTTTCACTATTGACAAATAAATTACCTTACGACTAGATGCAGCAATTCAATGATTGAATAAGCTGTCGTAATTCATGCAGTTCTATTAACTTCAAAGGTGTCTAATCTGTAATTACGAAGAGGCATCCTCCAGCTTTAGAAGCGACGTGACAATGAAATACGGTACGATGTCGACAAAAAAAGACTATTAAAAAAAAAAAAAAAAAAAAAAAAAAAACCCTACCAAAAAATCCTGAGGCCAGTGCAAAGGTCACACGGGCCTAATTACAACTGGCAGGCAAAAAATATTCATTCGACCCAACCCATTCTAAATTTTGTAATTTGATATTGCTGATTGACAAAAATGAATGAATATGATTGACAATCTAACACTGATTCTAGGGAGGGTACCTACTGAACTTCTTTTTTCCAAATTGGAAAGATATATCACCACTATGGAACTAAATTTTTACTGGCGGAAGAAATAGGGCCATTTGACTCTCTCAAGTGATGAAGTTGATCCCGTCAGGTGTAGTCTTCATAAATGCTGATTTATTTTTAAAATGAGCCGGTCGAGGTACCCTTTTCTGGTCAGATATGGAATGTCAGACATTTATCCTATCCACTGATAGTAAACATTCAACCCTCGAATTTCCTCCTTATTTTTAAGGAATTTTTTTTAGGTACCACTTTAACACACGAGTCTATGGGGGTTGAATTAGGCCTGTGATACCTATAAGAAATATAACCTTGACTCTAGCCTATTACAAGGGAAATTCCCTAGTGGATGAAATACCTGCCCAAATTCTTCAGTAGCAGATTGCTTTCACTCGTATACATGTTTCAATCATCAAGAGGTCTAAAAACTGAACTTCATGGCTATATGCAAGGCTACATTGGGGGTATAACACTACAGGTAACAAAATTGTGATTAGTAACTCTGTGTTTGTGAACCTAGCCTAGGTTAGGCTGTGACTGTGTAGGCTAACGTTAGTCTTTGTGACGTTGCATGTTTTCGTGTGTTTTCGTATACCAACGACCGCTGCTGTATTCGTGTATAGCACCCATTACAAGATACACTAAGCATTAGATAGGCCTTGATCAATTGCAGTTGTGAAATTGGTTCATGGTAAAGGTATGGAGAAGAGAGAACTTTAGAATTTGGCTAAAGAGTGGTGGATTCAAGAGGGAGTGGGGGGGTAGAGAAAGGCATAGGCATGTTTGGGGGGGGGGGGGTGGCTGAGAATGAGTGCTACTGCTATCTTGTTCTAACTTTTACTTCTATAGCCAGACTAGCCCCCATCCCTTTACAATACAAGCCATCTAACCCCCCCCCCCTCTCTCTCTCTCTTACACCCCTTGTCATAGGAAGATGTGAATGTATAGTATGCTTGTATGTTAATTCTCATTTCTTTTTATTTTTATCTAATTTAACTCATGTGAATCTGGTATTTATATTGTGGGCAGTTGTTGAATCCAGATATGCACACTATATTCATATCTACAATTTTGTATTATAGGATTTTGGGCCCTACATTGCATCCATTGTTGAACTACATATAGGCAGATAGGATGTGTGTATCTATAGGGCACTAGACATATAGGAGTAACATTAAAATTGGTCATTACATAACATATATGTATATTTCATGCATTTCTTTGCTATAAAGTGAGTGTACAGATGTTAAAGAAAAGCCAGGGAGGTAATTTAAAAAGAAGCCTCCATGTGTCATACAATAAAGGTCACACGGGCCTAATTACAACTGGCAGGCAAAAAATATTCATTCGACCCAACCCATTCTAAATTTTGTAATTTGATATTGCTGATTGACAAAAATGAATGAATATGATTGACAATCTAACACTGATTCTAGGGAGGGTACCTACTGAACTTCTTTTTTCCAAATTGGAAAGATATATCACCACTATGGAACTAAATTTTTACTGGCGGAAGAAATAGGGCCATTTGACTCTCTCAAGTGATGAAGTTGATCCCGTCAGGTGTAGTCTTCATAAATGCTGATTTATTTTTAAAATGAGCCGGTCGAGGTACCCTTTTCTGGTCAGATATGGAATGTCAGACATTTATCCTATCCACTGATAGTAAACATTCAACCCTCGAATTTCCTCCTTATTTTTAAGGAATTTTTTTTAGGTACCACTTTAACACACGAGTCTATGGGGGTTGAATTAGGCCTGTGATACCTATAAGAAATATAACCTTGACTCTAGCCTATTACAAGGGAAATTCCCTAGTGGATGAAATACCTGCCCAAATTCTTCAGTAGCAGATTGCTTTCACTCGTATACATGTTTCAATCATCAAGAGGTCTAAAAACTGAACTTCATGGCTATATGCAAGGCTACATTGGGGGTATAACACTACAGGTAACAAAATTGTGATTAGTAACTCTGTGTTTGTGAACCTAGCCTAGGTTAGGCTGTGACTGTGTAGGCTAACGTTAGTCTTTGTGACGTTGCATGTTTTCGTGTGTTTTCGTATACCAACGACCGCTGCTGTATTCGTGTATAGCACCCATTACAAGATACACTAAGCATTAGATAGGCCTTGATCAATTGCAGTTGTGAAATTGGTTCATGGTAAAGGTATGGAGAAGAGAGAACTTTAGAATTTGGCTAAAGAGTGGTGGATTCAAGAGGGAGTGGGGGGGTAGAGAAAGGCATAGGCATGTTTGGGGGGGGGGGGTGGCTGAGAATGAGTGCTACTGCTATCTTGTTCTAACTTTTACTTCTATAGCCAGACTAGCCCCCATCCCTTTACAATACAAGCCATCTAACCCCCCCCCCCTCTCTCTCTCTCTTACACCCCTTGTCATAGGAAGATGTGAATGTATAGTATGCTTGTATGTTAATTCTCATTTCTTTTTATTTTTATCTAATTTAACTCATGTGAATCTGGTATTTATATTGTGGGCAGTTGTTGAATCCAGATATGCACACTATATTCATATCTACAATTTTGTATTATAGGATTTTGGGCCCTACATTGCATCCATTGTTGAACTACATATAGGCAGATAGGATGTGTGTATCTATAGGGCACTAGACATATAGGAGTAACATTAAAATTGGTCATTACATAACATATATGTATATTTCATGCATTTCTTTGCTATAAAGTGAGTGTACAGATGTTAAAGAAAAGCCAGGGAGGTAATTTAAAAAGAAGCCTCCATGTGTCATACAATAAAGGTCACACGGGCCTAATTACAACTGGCAGGCAAAAAATATTCATTCGACCCAACCCATTCTAAATTTTGTAATTTGATATTGCTGATTGACAAAAATGAATGAATATGATTGACAATCTAACACTGATTCTAGGGAGGGTACCTACTGAACTTCTTTTTTCCAAATTGGAAAGATATATCACCACTATGGAACTAAATTTTTACTGGCGGAAGAAATAGGGCCATTTGACTCTCTCAAGTGATGAAGTTGATCCCGTCAGGTGTAGTCTTCATAAATGCTGATTTATTTTTAAAATGAGCCGGTCGAGGTACCCTTTTCTGGTCAGATATGGAATGTCAGACATTTATCCTATCCACTGATAGTAAACATTCAACCCTCGAATTTCCTCCTTATTTTTAAGGAATTTTTTTTAGGTACCACTTTAACACACGAGTCTATGGGGGTTGAATTAGGCCTGTGATACCTATAAGAAATATAACCTTGACTCTAGCCTATTACAAGGGAAATTCCCTAGTGGATGAAATACCTGCCCAAATTCTTCAGTAGCAGATTGCTTTCACTCGTATACATGTTTCAATCATCAAGAGGTCTAAAAACTGAACTTCATGGCTATATGCAAGGCTACATTGGGGGTATAACACTACAGGTAACAAAATTGTGATTAGTAACTCTGTGTTTGTGAACCTAGCCTAGGTTAGGCTGTGACTGTGTAGGCTAACGTTAGTCTTTGTGACGTTGCATGTTTTCGTGTGTTTTCGTATACCAACGACCGCTGCTGTATTCGTGTATAGCACCCATTACAAGATACACTAAGCATTAGATAGGCCTTGATCAATTGCAGTTGTGAAATTGGTTCATGGTAAAGGTATGGAGAAGAGAGAACTTTAGAATTTGGCTAAAGAGTGGTGGATTCAAGAGGGAGTGGGGGGGTAGAGAAAGGCATAGGCATGTTTGGGGGGGGGGGGTGGCTGAGAATGAGTGCTACTGCTATCTTGTTCTAACTTTTACTTCTATAGCCAGACTAGCCCCCATCCCTTTACAATACAAGCCATCTAACCCCCCCCCCCTCTCTCTCTCTCTTACACCCCTTGTCATAGGAAGATGTGAATGTATAGTATGCTTGTATGTTAATTCTCATTTCTTTTTATTTTTATCTAATTTAACTCATGTGAATCTGGTATTTATATTGTGGGCAGTTGTTGAATCCAGATATGCACACTATATTCATATCTACAATTTTGTATTATAGGATTTTGGGCCCTACATTGCATCCATTGTTGAACTACATATAGGCAGATAGGATGTGTGTATCTATAGGGCACTAGACATATAGGAGTAACATTAAAATTGGTCATTACATAACATATATGTATATTTCATGCATTTCTTTGCTATAAAGTGAGTGTACAGATGTTAAAGAAAAGCCAGGGAGGTAATTTAAAAAGAAGCCTCCATGTGTCATACAATAAAGGTCACACGGGCCTAATTACAACTGGCAGGCAAAAAATATTCATTCGACCCAACCCATTCTAAATTTTGTAATTTGATATTGCTGATTGACAAAAATGAATGAATATGATTGACAATCTAACACTGATTCTAGGGAGGGTACCTACTGAACTTCTTTTTTCCAAATTGGAAAGATATATCACCACTATGGAACTAAATTTTTACTGGCGGAAGAAATAGGGCCATTTGACTCTCTCAAGTGATGAAGTTGATCCCGTCAGGTGTAGTCTTCATAAATGCTGATTTATTTTTAAAATGAGCCGGTCGAGGTACCCTTTTCTGGTCAGATATGGAATGTCAGACATTTATCCTATCCACTGATAGTAAACATTCAACCCTCGAATTTCCTCCTTATTTTTAAGGAATTTTTTTTAGGTACCACTTTAACACACGAGTCTATGGGGGTTGAATTAGGCCTGTGATACCTATAAGAAATATAACCTTGACTCTAGCCTATTACAAGGGAAATTCCCTAGTGGATGAAATACCTGCCCAAATTCTTCAGTAGCAGATTGCTTTCACTCGTATACATGTTTCAATCATCAAGAGGTCTAAAAACTGAACTTCATGGCTATATGCAAGGCTACATTGGGGGTATAACACTACAGGTAACAAAATTGTGATTAGTAACTCTGTGTTTGTGAACCTAGCCTAGGTTAGGCTGTGACTGTGTAGGCTAACGTTAGTCTTTGTGACGTTGCATGTTTTCGTGTGTTTTCGTATACCAACGACCGCTGCTGTATTCGTGTATAGCACCCATTACAAGATACACTAAGCATTAGATAGGCCTTGATCAATTGCAGTTGTGAAATTGGTTCATGGTAAAGGTATGGAGAAGAGAGAACTTTAGAATTTGGCTAAAGAGTGGTGGATTCAAGAGGGAGTGGGGGGGTAGAGAAAGGCATAGGCATGTTTGGGGGGGGGGGGTGGCTGAGAATGAGTGCTACTGCTATCTTGTTCTAACTTTTACTTCTATAGCCAGACTAGCCCCCATCCCTTTACAATACAAGCCATCTAACCCCCCCCCCCCTCTCTCTCTCTCTTACACCCCTTGTCATAGGAAGATGTGAATGTATAGTATGCTTGTATGTTAATTCTCATTTCTTTTTATTTTTATCTAATTTAACTCATGTGAATCTGGTATTTATATTGTGGGCAGTTGTTGAATCCAGATATGCACACTATATTCATATCTACAATTTTGTATTATAGGATTTTGGGCCCTACATTGCATCCATTGTTGAACTACATATAGGCAGATAGGATGTGTGTATCTATAGGGCACTAGACATATAGGAGTAACATTAAAATTGGTCATTACATAACATATATGTATATTTCATGCATTTCTTTGCTATAAAGTGAGTGTACAGATGTTAAAGAAAAGCCAGGGAGGTAATTTAAAAAGAAGCCTCCATGTGTCATACAATAAAGGTCACACGGGCCTAATTACAACTGGCAGGCAAAAAATATTCATTCGACCCAACCCATTCTAAATTTTGTAATTTGATATTGCTGATTGACAAAAATGAATGAATATGATTGACAATCTAACACTGATTCTAGGGAGGGTACCTACTGAACTTCTTTTTTCCAAATTGGAAAGATATATCACCACTATGGAACTAAATTTTTACTGGCGGAAGAAATAGGGCCATTTGACTCTCTCAAGTGATGAAGTTGATCCCGTCAGGTGTAGTCTTCATAAATGCTGATTTATTTTTAAAATGAGCCGGTCGAGGTACCCTTTTCTGGTCAGATATGGAATGTCAGACATTTATCCTATCCACTGATAGTAAACATTCAACCCTCGAATTTCCTCCTTATTTTTAAGGAATTTTTTTTAGGTACCACTTTAACACACGAGTCTATGGGGGTTGAATTAGGCCTGTGATACCTATAAGAAATATAACCTTGACTCTAGCCTATTACAAGGGAAATTCCCTAGTGGATGAAATACCTGCCCAAATTCTTCAGTAGCAGATTGCTTTCACTCGTATACATGTTTCAATCATCAAGAGGTCTAAAAACTGAACTTCATGGCTATATGCAAGGCTACATTGGGGGTATAACACTACAGGTAACAAAATTGTGATTAGTAACTCTGTGTTTGTGAACCTAGCCTAGGTTAGGCTGTGACTGTGTAGGCTAACGTTAGTCTTTGTGACGTTGCATGTTTTCGTGTGTTTTCGTATACCAACGACCGCTGCTGTATTCGTGTATAGCACCCATTACAAGATACACTAAGCATTAGATAGGCCTTGATCAATTGCAGTTGTGAAATTGGTTCATGGTAAAGGTATGGAGAAGAGAGAACTTTAGAATTTGGCTAAAGAGTGGTGGATTCAAGAGGGAGTGGGGGGGTAGAGAAAGGCATAGGCATGTTTGGGGGGGGGGGGGGTGGCTGAGAATGAGTGCTACTGCTATCTTGTTCTAACTTTTACTTCTATAGCCAGACTAGCCCCCATCCCTTTACAATACAAGCCATCTAACCCCCCCCCCTCTCTCTCTCTCTTACACCCCTTGTCATAGGAAGATGTGAATGTATAGTATGCTTGTATGTTAATTCTCATTTCTTTTTATTTTTATCTAATTTAACTCATGTGAATCTGGTATTTATATTGTGGGCAGTTGTTGAATCCAGATATGCACACTATATTCATATCTACAATTTTGTATTATAGGATTTTGGGCCCTACATTGCATCCATTGTTGAACTACATATAGGCAGATAGGATGTGTGTATCTATAGGGCACTAGACATATAGGAGTAACATTAAAATTGGTCATTACATAACATATATGTATATTTCATGCATTTCTTTGCTATAAAGTGAGTGTACAGATGTTAAAGAAAAGCCAGGGAGGTAATTTAAAAAGAAGCCTCCATGTGTCATACAATAAAGGTCACACGGGCCTAATTACAACTGGCAGGCAAAAAATATTCATTCGACCCAACCCATTCTAAATTTTGTAATTTGATATTGCTGATTGACAAAAATGAATGAATATGATTGACAATCTAACACTGATTCTAGGGAGGGTACCTACTGAACTTCTTTTTTCCAAATTGGAAAGATATATCACCACTATGGAACTAAATTTTTACTGGCGGAAGAAATAGGGCCATTTGACTCTCTCAAGTGATGAAGTTGATCCCGTCAGGTGTAGTCTTCATAAATGCTGATTTATTTTTAAAATGAGCCGGTCGAGGTACCCTTTTCTGGTCAGATATGGAATGTCAGACATTTATCCTATCCACTGATAGTAAACATTCAACCCTCGAATTTCCTCCTTATTTTTAAGGAATTTTTTTTAGGTACCACTTTAACACACGAGTCTATGGGGGTTGAATTAGGCCTGTGATACCTATAAGAAATATAACCTTGACTCTAGCCTATTACAAGGGAAATTCCCTAGTGGATGAAATACCTGCCCAAATTCTTCAGTAGCAGATTGCTTTCACTCGTATACATGTTTCAATCATCAAGAGGTCTAAAAACTGAACTTCATGGCTATATGCAAGGCTACATTGGGGGTATAACACTACAGGTAACAAAATTGTGATTAGTAACTCTGTGTTTGTGAACCTAGCCTAGGTTAGGCTGTGACTGTGTAGGCTAACGTTAGTCTTTGTGACGTTGCATGTTTTCGTGTGTTTTCGTATACCAACGACCGCTGCTGTATTCGTGTATAGCACCCATTACAAGATACACTAAGCATTAGATAGGCCTTGATCAATTGCAGTTGTGAAATTGGTTCATGGTAAAGGTATGGAGAAGAGAGAACTTTAGAATTTGGCTAAAGAGTGGTGGATTCAAGAGGGAGTGGGGGGGTAGAGAAAGGCATAGGCATGTTTGGGGGGGGGGGGTGGCTGAGAATGAGTGCTACTGCTATCTTGTTCTAACTTTTACTTCTATAGCCAGACTAGCCCCCATCCCTTTACAATACAAGCCATCTAACCCCCCCCTCTCTCTCTCTCTCTTACACCCCTTGTCATAGGAAGATGTGAATGTATAGTATGCTTGTATGTTAATTCTCATTTCTTTTTATTTTTATCTAATTTAACTCATGTGAATCTGGTATTTATATTGTGGGCAGTTGTTGAATCCAGATATGCACACTATATTCATATCTACAATTTTGTATTATAGGATTTTGGGCCCTACATTGCATCCATTGTTGAACTACATATAGGCAGATAGGATGTGTGTATCTATAGGGCACTAGACATATAGGAGTAACATTAAAATTGGTCATTACATAACATATATGTATATTTCATGCATTTCTTTGCTATAAAGTGAGTGTACAGATGTTAAAGAAAAGCCAGGGAGGTAATTTAAAAAGAAGCCTCCATGTGTCATACAATAAAGGTCACACGGGCCTAATTACAACTGGCAGGCAAAAAATATTCATTCGACCCAACCCATTCTAAATTTTGTAATTTGATATTGCTGATTGACAAAAATGAATGAATATGATTGACAATCTAACACTGATTCTAGGGAGGGTACCTACTGAACTTCTTTTTTCCAAATTGGAAAGATATATCACCACTATGGAACTAAATTTTTACTGGCGGAAGAAATAGGGCCATTTGACTCTCTCAAGTGATGAAGTTGATCCCGTCAGGTGTAGTCTTCATAAATGCTGATTTATTTTTAAAATGAGCCGGTCGAGGTACCCTTTTCTGGTCAGATATGGAATGTCAGACATTTATCCTATCCACTGATAGTAAACATTCAACCCTCGAATTTCCTCCTTATTTTTAAGGAATTTTTTTTAGGTACCACTTTAACACACGAGTCTATGGGGGTTGAATTAGGCCTGTGATACCTATAAGAAATATAACCTTGACTCTAGCCTATTACAA